>NC_139936.1:6117763-6407763 GCF_963514095.1 Eutrigla gurnardus | reverse complement strand
TTGGTTCACAAGGCTCTCCGCTTGGATTGAATTTTTCTCTTCTCCTCTGTGTTGCGAGCTGGTGGTTCAGTGAAGGACCTGGCTGCCTGGAGTCCCCCCCCCCCTCCACCCCCCACCCTCCACTCAAATCCCTCTGCTGCGAGCACAGCTGCACCGTTCACATAACCTCGCCTGCCCCCTCCTACTCCCTCCCCCCCCCAACTAATGATAGCAGAGCACGTCCCCCTTCACAAGGCAACAGCTTTTTCCACTTCATGTACATACACACATACATGCAAACTTGGGAGCGCGCACGTGAGATCGGTTGGACGCGTGCACGCAGACTAGTGGGCACAACATATCCCCTTTCCTTCTCTTGGCTCCTTCCCTCCATTTTTTTTTCTTTCTCATATCAGTCAATTTCTTTCCCCTTCTCTTCACCCTGAGAAAAGTCCCCTGGCCTTATAACCCAAGGAAGGCCTGAGAACGTAACCCCCCCTTACACACACACACACACACTAGACTCCCGGTTTTCCTCCCTCTGTACAACCCCGCACAGCAAGTGACCTGCATCACAGCTGTGTGTGGGAATTCGTATGGGTGGGCGTGTTTGGAAGGGGGTTGGAGTGTGTGAATGTATGTATTTGCACATACCTGCGCACGTCAGTGTTCACACCGATTTTTAAATCGCTGCGCTGCTGAATGTGTTATACGCTTACTTGATGTGCAGTTGTGTTTGTGTGTGTGTGTGTGTTTGTGTGTGTGTAAGCGGGGGGGGGGCTTCTGCTGCACCTACTGTGCATTATTCCAAATAAACAACTCATTACACGTGTACTTAACCAAAGGGAGCTGGCGAGCAGTGGAAGCTAATCCCCGTTATCGTTCTTAGCGTTTCTCTTCCGATTAAGCTACCGGGGAGAGGAGCGCGAGAAGGTAGGCTGCTCAGCGCCGAAGAGTGAGGAGGCGGTGAGAGGGAGAGAAAGAGGGAGAGAGAGAGAGAGAGAAGAAAGAAAAGCATTTGAGTTAACTTCCCACAAGTGCCTTTCTTACTTATAGTATCCCTCCTCACTCGATCTTCCTCCCTCCTCTCCCACTACCCTCTTGCCTCCTCTCCCTTTTCTTTTCCCTGTGGATTTTGCACTGCTCTTCCTTGTTTTCGACCATCTCTCAGAACTGGGTCATCGACAGACTGCGCGGCAGCATTTTGAAGAACATGGGAGGGAGAGAGAGAGAGAGAGAAAAAAAAAAAGCGTGTTCTTTCTATGAGAACAATCCAAGGCTTCTTTAACAAGAAGCCCGCTTATCAAATTAAGCTGTCAAAAGCACATTAATAACAGGCAGCACAATTCCCTTCACAGAGAAAGAGGGGAAAAAAGCACATGCGGGGAAAAAAAAAAAGGATTTCTTTTTCACCATGTAAAGAGACGGTCCACCGAGGGCAGTAAAGGGAAAGATTTCTCTCTTCTCTCCCATTCTTAATGTGATTATAGGGCCCCTGTTACGAGGGGCCACGATGTAGAGCGCCGCTCATTTAGCGGGTGAACAATATCGTGGCTAGAATGATACTCATGTTTAACAGAATTACTAGATTAACATTGTTTCTGCAAGACACCCTCCACTTGTTTCTGGATGACAGTTAAACAGATAAAAGAGAATCTCGTGAGAACGCGTACTCAAGACCAAATAATTAGACGGTTCGACGGAGGAATACGATGCCCGGTAAAAGATAAGAGGAATAAGCTGTAACCGCCCACATAATTGAGATATTCAAATCAAGAGTTTGACCCTGGATCATCGGAAGCCTTTCATACTAGACTATAATAAGACAATTCAAACACCATTGTCAGGGAAGAATAAGTTTGTTATCACATTCTGTTTTTATTGAGCGCTGCAATCATTGCAAAACAGTGATTATACCCTCAGTAATGCGGAGCCAGAGCATCCCGTAAGAAGGTGGGAGCCGAATGTCGCAAAGAGAGAAAGTTAACACTCTCAGCGCTGTTCACATGGCATATGCCTGAGACGCAGAAATTAAATTAACAAGACACCTCGGCATACAGATGGCGGGGAGGAGAGAAAACCACCCTATGACCTTACACTCGTAGACTAAGTGTCGAAAAAACACACACACTTCTCATTTTGAAGACATTCCATTGTGTTGCCGTCTTGACACTCCTCTTATATTCTGCTCTGCGCTTGTGAAAAGAAATTAACTTGTAATTTTTTTCTCTTTTTTTTTAATCCGTACTTTACAACAATCTGACAGTGGCAGCCCGGCTGAACTGCGAGCCCTTTTTTTTTTTTTGCGATTTACTCCAGAGACTGATTTTCTCACACCCTCCATTTGAGTCCCATCCTGTTTGTTCGGCCCCGAGGGGAGGGGAGGGGGAGGGGGGCGCTCCGCCGAAGCCCGGAGTGGGCCGGCGCTGGGTGGATGTGACGTGGAGGCTCCGAGGCTGGAGGGAGGCTGGAGCCACGACAGGTATCCCCCGCACTTCCTCTGCTATTTATAAAACCACGCGTCCAGCGCAGGGCCAAAAATAAGACAGAGGCCATTTTTATCCCAAATAACAAAAAGGCGCCTCGCTCCTTACTCAAACAAACGGGCGCTCCGGGAGCGTCGAAAACATCCACCAGCTCTGTACGCCGATTAACAACAAATACTAACAAAGTGATAAAACTCCTCGGCAGACAACGAAAAAGCATCGCCGTCCTTTTAGCGAGCACGTGAACGCACACACACACACAAACACACACCAGACAAAAGTCAATATCAAGGCTGAGCTATTTCTGTAGAGAGCACTATTTAGGAAGTGTGGGCCGGGTGCCAGTATTCTCCTCAGTATCGTCTGGGCGTCATTGCACTGCCGCTGTTATACAAACTCCCCTCTTTCCTCTCTCACCCGCTCCTCACCCTTTCCACCTAGCCCCTTGCTCCATTGTCAGTGCTCTCTCTCTCTCGCACACACACACAAGGTTATTTGTTTTTCCACTGGGTCGAACCACAGTGCCAGGTGAAAGCATCTATTGGCAGGATAAAGAGAGTGGCTGGTGCGAGATCACAAGGCCCCACTCTGCCCAGCAAACCTTGAAGTGAAGCGCCGGGGCTGGAGTTTCAAACAAAGTGGCCCCTCATTCATTATACATGCAACTGCACTGCAAATCTCCTTCCGCAACACCATCTCTTCTCCTCTCTCTCTCTGCTTCTATAGGCTGCTCTCTCTCTCTCTCTCTATCTTCTCCATTTTCTCTTCCTTTTTTCCAGACAGAGCATCCATAAAGTATGAATAAAATTAATGACATCACGAGCTGCACTTTGGAAGAGCCACTGTAGGAAAAAGCCATACATCACAGGGCAGAAGGAGCCGGGATGAAAAAAAAGTTACAAAAAAAAATGACAGAGAGAGAGAGAGGGAGAAGGGGTGAGTGTGGTGGGCATAGCTTCACCCTTATCCCCCCACTCAAGGCACTTCATATTACTGTATGTTATCATGTGTGATTAAATTGGATTTCAGATCAGATTTAGCTGAAAAGTTTGACCACAATTCATTTTACCAATCTTTTATTTAAAAAAATAAATAAAAAATGTCTACACGTAGCAGTACAGCAACAGCCCTCCTCTTTTCTTTGTCCTGCTCTCTCCTGACTTCTTTTTCTGGTCAGCTGAGTAATGTAAGAGTCCTGTGCGCCGCATTCTTTTACAGGCTGGCCTTTGGTGTGGGAATGGCACAGATGACAGTGGAAAGGAACACTGGTGTGGACTTTGGCAGGACACCGCCTGGTTAAGCTGCGCGCCGCGCAAGAGGAGGGAGAGCACTGAGCGTGGATTCTTATACGGCTTCGTTTCTCGACTTAAACGGCGTTAACAGCGTTTTCAACAGCGCGGTCCCTTCGGAGTTGAGCGACGAACATCCCGATGTTACGGACTTTGCTTAGAAATTCGAGCCTCTGAAATGAAAAATAAGCATTTGCGTTTTAAGCCTAATATTCTTTCCTTCGAGCAGCAAAAAAAAAAAGAGATAGACTTATCAATCGTGCCGCCTATTAGTGGCAATTTAGTGTGACAGTGTTTCATTACAAAAAGCAACGTCACACAAAAGCCTGGGTAATATGTAAGTCCTTATTCCTCTGAATCTAGTGTAAAAAAAGATTGCAGTGTGGAGCTCTGCAGCAGCGCGGACGGGGAGCGGTGGCGGCAGCGGCGTAGATCGTGGCAGCAGTGGGAGCCGGGGCTTCAGATGGATGTGAGCCTGTGTGAGGCCGAGGCACAGAGCTACCTCTGTGCGTCTCACTGGACTATGTTGCAGAATGACTCGGCTATGTTGCAGTCGTGACAAAGATAAATTACAGCCACTGGAAAAAAAACATTTCTACATTTTTTTTTTCTCTCACTCCCCTCCCCTTTCTCCACACCTCTTTTTCTTTTTTCTTTTTCGGCGTTGGGTGTAGTCCAAAACGTGTGCCACACTAAAGGGAACGGTGAAAATATATTAGGGGGTAAGAAGTTGCCCCTCGCCATTCACAGGTCAGGTACTGTGTTTTATGGTGGAACACGCCTTCTGTCGCTAGATTTATGCGCGTGGACGGCAAACATGTCTCCCCCGAACTAACCCCCCTAAAAACTCACTAAAAGGATTCCCAGTTAATTCTGGATTTACCGCACAACATGTTTGGGAGCAGGTATTACAGATATACACTGTATGCATGTGGTATCACGGACTCGGCTGCCTGGATTCTGTCTGTTACACTGCTACTGAGTAAAGATTAAAGCTCTCACAGGAAGGCAACTGAAGTAGGTGTCTGGTGAGGAAGTTAATGAGCGAATGCGTTCCCTTATTTTCAGATTTAAAGTGGTGATGCCGAGGCGTTTGGCCTGATCTGAACAGTGTTTAGACAAAGAAAGGCAACCTCTGTTCTACTCTAAATGTTTCTCTTTGTCTTATCATCCAAAGTCCTCGGCTGCTGCACTCCTCCTGCCCGGCGCTCTTTCCCTGTCCAAATATTTCAGGGAGCAGGCCTCAAGTATGGCGAGGTGTTTTGGGTGACTCTTTAGGTGGGCTGCAGCTGACGATATGATTGTGTGGTCAGCACCACGGAGCAGAGACCACCCAGCAGGCAGCTGCTGCCATAATGATCAACAGGCCGGGCAGGAAACAGGAAACAGGAAGAAGAAGGCAGGACATCCTGTTCATCAGCGCATGACATCACGAAAAGCATCACTCTTTAATGAAGAATACCTGAATCGGAGGCCAAATATTGTGCAGCACCGCTCGAGTCACCTCAGCTGAAATACATTTCTATGTACGTTTTCTCTCTCTCTCTCCGTGTGTGTCTTTCTCTGTGTTTCCACGCATCTGTCTTCTCAGTTTGCCTTTTCAGCCCTCACACTGACACTGTTTTCCAGACTGCTCCATCATCCCAGACATCAAAATCCTACCCTCTTTCAGTGCGAGAAGAAAAGGAGGAAAAGAAACACACGCATTTTCATTTGAATATACACCAGCGACAACCTCACAAAACTCAGACGAGAAAAAAAAAAAAAAAACACAAAAAAAAACACAAAAGCACAAACATTCCGACGCGCAAACAGACGGAGACAAGACACCAAGTTTGAACGCACGCACGCACGCACACACACACACACACACACACACACACACACACACACACACACACACACACACACACACACACACACACACACACACACACACACACACACACACCTCCCAGACACACGGCACATACTGACAGACAAACACACAAAGAAACAGCAAACACAAAGCACAGCACAGCCAGAAGTCTACTTTATGCAGAAATATTCTAAAGTGTGTTTTACAATACAATTAAACATCAAAGGCTGATATATTCCTCTGTGATCTTTAACACCCAAGTGAACAAACCCCATACACCCCCATCCACTTACAGCGTACAGAGAAAGTTGCTGAACGTCACCGCTAATTACTAGATAGAGACAGAAGAAGACTTTGCATCATTATGCAAAAAACAGGACATATTCAAATATATGCATTCCATCCACCACAAAACCATTCAAGGACTGTGTTATTTGCTTTAGATTCTAATTTATTTTTTTCAAAGTTTATGAGTAATTGCAGCTCTTATGAAGATATTCAGACAGTGCTCCTAAGGCAAAGCAACGTTTGGGTAAACATTTTCTAACAGTTGGGACAAAGAAAGGGAGATCTGTTCAAATTGAGTAAATAAACACATGGTGAGGCTGAACTCTACGCTTTTCATTAGTACTAACAAGATTCATGAAAACCAAAAGGAGACTCCGATTGCAGCAAAAGAGGGAACACCTGCCTTGTGCAATATGTGAGAATACAACAAGCCCTTGAGTTTTTAGAAAACTTCAGTATTTCATTTTCTTATAAACAGGCAGGGGAAAAAAGTTGCTCTAAATGGCTCAACATTGTCCTCGGTTCCATTTATTTGAGATGCTCCGTTATTTAGAGGATATACAGGGATGTCTCTTGACAGTTTAACATTGTGTGCTCCTTCTATGAGGTAAATATGATTCCCTACAATTGACTTCTTATATTACCTTCTTATTTGAGCCAAAGGGCATGAAGTCCAATTACAGTACTTCAATATCTACCAGCAGATCTTGCCAACCTGCAATCTGCAAATGAGTGTTTTACTGACGTTTAACTGAGCAAACTCTGCAAACCCCTTCCAAAATATTTGAAACCATTAGTGAAAAAAAAACCCTTTAAAGCATAGCAAAAGGGGACCATTACATTATTTGCTTAAACATAAATGCTTCTGATGTTTCCATTAAGAATAATGTTTTCATAGAAGGAGGGAATCCTGAAATGTGCCTTCTGTACAGTATTAAAAGTCTGAGGCAGCACAGTGGTATACTTTACTACTTTTTCTTCTTTTTTTTAAAAGGGTGCAGTACGTGGGCATTATATTAGACATTTAAAATTAAAGATATGAGCGGCAGTCCATTCTACATACGCTGATTTTGTTGAAGCAATTTTAAAAAACACATGGCAAAAAACCCCCGACTGTGGCACACAACGTGTCCCTTCCCTTCACTTAACTAAAGCTCTACTGAGCCCCTGGTGTACAGCAAAGTGCCCTGACAATCGGCTCAATGCCCCGGCCAATCACAGGGACACGTGACCTTCTAATCCCTCTCTGTGTGAAGGGGTAAGAGTTTGTTGTCAATGTTGGTTTTGTGAATCAGCGCCCCGAAATCCCAAATGATTTGTCAAGAGGGAGACGTCTTGAGAGAATAAGAGAAGCAAAAGCAGCACAGGCCGGATAGTGTGGGTGTCGCTGCGTGCATGTGTGTGTGTGTGATAATGTGTGAGTGTGTGTGTGATAGTGTGTGTGTGTGTGTGTGTGACAGAAAGACAGAAAGAGAGAAAGGAGGCAGACCATGCTTTCGGGTAAGCGTTTGTGTGAGTTTGCTTGCGACTGCATACGTGCGTGCATGTGTGCGTGTGTGTGTGTGTGTGTGTTTGTACAGGGTCTCTGAGATTACAGAGCTTGGCTGAGAGAGTCCTCTGTGTGTAATCGTGGGTCCACATGCGAGCGCTCACCTTCCACTGAGCGGATTAACCTAACGCTAAATCCCAAGAGAGCAACAGGCCAGACAGGCCACACAGAACAATTTCATTGACGATGGGCAGAAGAGGGAAGGCCATGTGTAGAATCTTTTTATAGACTAATACAGTTAAATTAATTTTTTTCCATGAGTAAACATCTCATATAAAACAGCATAAAGGATTATTTAAAAAAAGTCGAAAAGACGTAATGGGACAACATTACGTCTGAGGAAACACCCTCTAAAAATGTACCTCCAATATTGCATATGCTTTATATAGGCTGTCTCTTTTATTGTGAAATGTCATGAACTAAGTGTATACAGTAGACTTTTCCAAAAATTAGGTTGATATGCTGTAGTAGACAAACACTTAATCACTTTAAAAATCAACATTGGCTTAAAAATATCACACTAATAGACTATTTCAAATTTAATTCTTCATATTTATCTTACATTATTATATAAATTGTATTCATTAATACCATTTTTAACATTAAAAAGGGACTGCATTTATTTTTGTAATATAATTTGCTGTTTAACTCACAAGCATACATGTATAGATATTAAAGTTTATGATTATGATTACATTAATGAAATGTGAGTCAAGTACACGCAGCCCAGTCAGTCTAAATTAAAATGTAATGTGTAATTTTAAATTGAATAACTAGCAGTTATTAAACTGACACATTTCATCAGTGGGGCTCCACATCCTCACTTTAACGACGACACAAATAAATCCAATTGGATTTCTAAAGCTGCAACCTGTGAAAGTTGCCACAGGTTAATTATGGTGTCATTATTAATCCTCTCACTGCAACAGGTTCAATTGAGCCACGAGACTGAACTCAAATCTGTGTATAAATAAATCATTCTCCGTGGAGTGAAATAACACCAAACAACAGTCGCAGAGAAAGAAATTACAAACCTTCTCTAAAACACTGATTTTCAGTTCTGGTCGGCATGAACTGACGTTATGATAAGTCCGGCACACCGTGTTGTCCCGTGCTGTAGTTTGTCAATGTTTATTGTTATTTATTTTTGCATCACTCAGTCCTTTCTAATATATTTATGAAAGTTGCCTGTGCACAGGTTCATCTGGGTTAATGTGCAAAAACAGGTTAATTGTGATCATTAGTGCACCTCAGTTTAAATCACTGATAAAGAATCACAGCACTCAGTAAGTAAGCCCATCTTATGTGGAGACACTTTCTCCTCATTGTGTTGCTTTAAGCAAATTATCTGATATTTAAAAAAAACTATTTTATTTGTATTTTCCACTGTCTAAGTGTTTAAAGTTGATTTACATATTATTTTGTAAAATCACACTAAGCAAACTAAACACTAGGGTTTCAACTAACAGGGTAACTTTTACATGTGCCACCCCACTGCCCCGAAGAGAAGACCTGTATTATGTTAAATTAACGGATCCACTGGATGTGGCTCTGGATCCGCGCGCCTGCATGTGGACGCGAGGAAGCTCCACAAGGTCGACACAAACAGTCACACAACTAAAAACACGAGACACGCCGTGACGCTCCTAATAGACCATAAACACCTAGTTGGAGTCAGCCTGTAATTATGAGACATAGTTGTCACCGGCAGCGAGGCGATCGCGGCGCCAGCAAATCAATAGACGCAGTTACTGTACTTTTGTTGCGGGAGGGAAGCGCGCGTCAAAATAGACCCTCAAGTTTCTTCCCCCCGCCGTGGAAGGGTTTAAAAATACGGATCATATGATGCAACGTTGTCTTGCGGACGTTTCGCGGTACTTACTTTACTTCGCATGAAATCGTGTCCGGGTGAAGTGGTGGATAGGAGAAGCGGGTCCGCCGGTCGTTGGGTCCGGCCGACTTGACAGGAAGGCTGAGGCTTGCTGCTTGCTGGGGACGGACTTCGCCAAGACGCACTTAAAATCCAGGAGCGCAACTTAGCTGAGGACGTCGCCGGGAGGAAAAAAAAGTAACCTACAGTACGTGGTAGGAGTCTCTATAATGTCAGAGACAACTACTCTCTCTCTCTCTCTCTCTCTCTCTCACTCACTCTCCCTCCCTCTCTCTCCCCCTCCCACCCTGTCTCTCTCTCTCTCTCTCTCTCTCTGGTCGGACAGTGTCAGCCCAGGAGGCGGTGAGGACGCTTCGCCTGGTCTCTGCGCGGTGCCGGTGAGCGGAGAGGGACCCGGTGGATGGTGGAGGTGGAGGTGGTGCTGATAGAACTGCTGGACGTCTGGATCTTGATGCTGATATTGAGCGGTTTGTTTCTGCTCCTTTCCCACAATCCTGACCGAGTCTTTCCCCAAACCCTCTCCTCTCTCTCCCAATGCGAGGAGAAATAATCGATTTTTTTTTTTTTTTTTTTTTTCTCCTCGCTCTTTTTTTTTTTTTTTTTGACTCCTGAAAGGGGGCGGGCTCACATTTCCCAACTCTACTTTAATGAAAGAGGCACGGCTCTTAATGCTTTATTATCGCGCCTGCTCCCGATAGAGTGGACGCACAATTAACTGCTCAGAGAGCACCACTAGAGGAAGATGATGGGGGAGTGTGTGCTTTAACTAATGAACCGAGGGAGCGAGCGTTAAGCATCTTTAGCCGACTTATGGCTCCATAAGTTGGTGTTTTTTGTTGTTTAATGCAGAAAAAAGTCCCCAGAAATAACAAATCCTTAGAAAGAAAGAATTAGTAGGCTACATTACATTGAATGATGTGATACGCTTCTTGCAATAGAGAGTCCATTCAACTCATATATCTTGTGCAGTAACCCACAAATAACAGCCTATCATCATTAAGTTCTCCACGGATTTCACTCTACGTCCGTGCAACATGAACGCTGCCTTCTCTGCAAAACTTTCCACCTCCTGCGAGCCGCCAATCATCCTCCAGGACCTCGCTATCTGCGCCAGATAAGCCCTGACACAGACAGTAAGCATGGGGGAATTACCGAGCCTTTATCCACCCAACCAAATGATTTCAAAACATCCACTCTATTAGTGTGAAGATAACAATTAGAACAGCAAGTTTGCCACTTCAGATAAGACACAGACAGGCAGTCTGTATGGAGATGTATCCCAGATAGGCCGTGTAATACTGCGGTTCTATTATACTCACATTATATGGGTGCTGTATCAGTCTGGGGAGTGGTTGTGAATGGAGACTCTTATTCTCTGGTACACCATCGGGTCTCACTCTTGAGTTTTTTTTAATCAATCCATTCCCAGGAATATAAAACAGTGTATAATCCTGGGTTTGCATTCATGTGGTGTTGGCAATCTTTTTGGATGGTCAAAGTTTTACATTTATAAGGTGATATTGCCACTTAAATAGTCCTCACCAGGCTGAAAACTGTTTTAATCTCATCCTCACCTTCATTTTATTGGCAGTTAAGCACCATCGACTTTTTACTGAAATTGTTAGTCTCGTCCCACTTAATACACTTTCTTTTTTGTCTAAATGCAGACAAACGGCGACGCATTTCCCTTATGAGTTTACAGCTTTGCAGTTTTGCAGAACACGCCTGTCACTACAGACGGCGTGAAGTGTAAGTGGACACCGAGCGGCATCCTAATCTTTCCCCCCTCCTCCCTTTGAAGTTCACCTGTGAAGCGTAAGCCGTGCACGCAGCCAAGTCAGTCAGTCGAGGGTTGGAGATGGCGGGACATGAAATCAGTTAATAAATAAATCAAGGTGGCTAATCTGCTTGACGGGCGGACATTACAGCCTGTAACCGAAGCCGCTGGTGTCTGATGACTCGGGATACCACCTTCACATCACCTGACCTTTTAATCTTTAATAGCATTTCCTCTGGCCCCCAGACCTCCATAATAATCAATAAGGTGTAGTCTGTTAGACACAGTGGGTTCATAAATGCAACATGGCAGATATCAATGGCGTCACGTATCGGCGCGTATGAAGCAGACTTGACAGCGTTAATAGACTAGTTCCTCCTCAGATAGCACGTGCTACCGGCGATCGCGTTAATTATGTCACCGACATACGGAAACCTACGGGTGCCTGGATGATGGTACGTACCACGTTCAGTGTTCCTTCGTCAGCCCTCCTCGGTCTCGTAGCTTTCTGTGCCCGCCTGTCAGCGATTTATCGGCGACGTCCTTTCAGTGTTCGCGATGCTCGAGGTTGTCTCCGGTTGGCACCTGGGAGGAAAAGTATAAAACATAGGGGAAGCGTGAGGAGGAGAAGAGAGAGGGTGAAGCTGCCGGTGAAATGGTAATTGTTTGCATGCACTTTGCACATAGTGAGCAGGATCCCTGTTAACATCTGTGTGTGTGTGTGTGTGTGTGTGTGTTTAATGTCCATATGAAGTACAGAGAAATAAATGGGGGGAGGTGGACTGAATATATTTGAGTGGTGAAAAAAAAATCATTAGACGAGGCAAACACTGGCTCATGCATATTCATAAATGACTGTCTGACTTGTCTACAGGGATAAACTTATAGTGAAGACGTACTTACAGCCTCGTCGTACGCTCACACATTTAATGCAAAGTAGGGGAAGACCTCTCGATATTTTTCTCTTGAGACTAACAAGTGGGGGTCTACGGCTAAATCTGAATATAAAATGTTATTACAACATTATGGCCAGGTTATTCCCTCATTGTAAGTGTCACTTTATGTCTTTTACAGTGTATGAATGCAGCTTTAGGTACACGATACGTGTTGTGTATTATCTTAAATGTCTTAAAGGATTTTATCCTTAATAAAAACAAATCTGGGTTATATTTAGTTTCTTCCTATCGGAAACTTTCCCTGATCAACTCACACACTTTCAACACACAATCATGTACGTGTGTGTGTGTGTGTGTGTGTGTGTGTGTGTGTGTGTGTGTGTGTGTGTGTTGACGGTCTCATCAAAGCCTGATGTAGAAAAATCAACAGTTTGCCAATACAATTATGTAATTTCAAACATGTCAGTGTGTATACACACACTTTAGGCTTTTGGGTAAATGCAATTTTGTGAGGTTTGGCATCAGCTGTGTATAAAAAAGAGAAGAGGGTGTGGGGGGGGGGGGGGGGGGGGGGGCTGCGACTGCATGTTAAGTCAAACACATAAGTGCGGTTTGCTGATATTGATCTTGCTTGGATTGTTTCTTAAGCCTCTGCTGGCAGTCACTTCACAGAGTGTGTCACACGCACACACGCAAAACAGCTCGCCTGGAAATGTGTGTGTTTTTTTGGTAACGGAGGGAGAAATAAAGAAAGAAAGAAAGAAAGGAATGCCTCTCTCAAGCAAAAGATAAACACTAACACATTTCCAGGGCAAACAGGAACAGCCCCGACTCACTGCAATCTGTTGTCGATCACGCTCACGTGAAAACACAATCTGCCTGTCAAAGTAGATGATGTTGTCAAGCGCCGCGTCTCACCGCTCCTGAGAATTAGCTCGGTGCTTATTACAGAAGCACCACGAGACACACGGTGTACTTGTTGTATGTCAGATATGTCGGAGGATGCTTATTTGGCATTTACTGCTTTCAGTCATTCTGCCTGCGTCGGATCCCTAATGAATTTGAGAGATGTTTGGCGTTTTGACACCGGATTGATGCTACGACGATGTGACGACCACGCTTCACAGAGGTTACAGGAAGACCTGCAGGCCAAGTTAACTCACAGGCTCAGCTGGGGATCTATACATCGTACTTCTGTGTGTGTGTGTGTGTGTGTGTGTGTGTGTGTGTGTGTGTGTGTGTGTGTGTGTGTGTGTGTGTGTGTGTGTGTGTGTGTGTGTGTTGGGAGGCAGTCCCAATACCACTATTTCATGACTGACATCTTAATGAATCATGCTGATATTTAATTGGGACATTATAAACAAATTATTATTATTATTATTATTATTATTATTATTATTATTATTATTATTACTAACAGAGCCTCTCAAAAAAAGTTACACATATTTAGTTGTGAGCCCGAAGAAATAAACGTAATGAGCAAAATTAGAAAATAATAATCATTAAAAAAAAATGAATGCATTTATAAAATTGAGTATGAGCACTATATGACACTTCCTGATGTAGATCCTTATTTCTAAAGACCAGCGTCAGCCTGATAAATCATGTCAAATACTAATCTTCTGCAAGTGGAAGTGCCATGTGTGTTTGAGTGCATAATGGTTGTAATACTTGCCACGAATGCTTGAGCATTATAATGAGATCCATATCTACATGACGGGATCAGCCTGAACATCTGGCTTCAGTTCACTCAAAAACATAGCTACTTTAGAAGTAATCTCACACTTATTACAGGAGATGTGAGGCGTTTTCCCTGCCGCGCCGCGCCTGGTCTTTGTGGGAGTCACCCAAAGCGCTATATTACACGTATGATTCAGAGCTCCTTATTAATAAGGTTTATAATGAAACTCAAAGAGCAATATCATCAGTAATTACAGTTGCAGGAATTATACCACTGTACAGTGTAATTAGGGACGCAAAGGTGAGAAAATCACTTTTAATTAACTGAAATCATACGTCCTCATATTGCAAAATCTATAAAACAAAGAAATTCAGGATTCTGCGGAAGTGTTTATTTGTACGCCTCAGATGAGCTTTTGTAACGTGACGTTTCCTTCCTACATTTGGATTGCACGTGACATTATCTTCATTATTCTAGCACTGCAATAAAGCAGTTTTGAGTCAAAAACCATATATATATTGAATAAGTACCTTTTGGTAATTACCTTGCAAATGTTACATGGAATATAATATATCTGGATATGGTATGTAGATAAGCTGCCTTGGAATTTGCCGTTAGTTGCCAAGTCTTGCGCTTGAATGACAGCTTATTAAAGACGTTCATTTAATTTCTTTTACATCTGCATCACTTATTAAAAACTAAAGAAATCCCTCTCCAATGCACAGATTGGATCTGCTGTATGTCATAAACCTAAACCCACCTCTGTGATCTTAACTGTTCCAGCTTTGGTCCAAATTCTATGTAAGAAACAAAAAAAGCAAAGGACTACTTATCATTAGCTGCTGTCTAACGGTATGACTCATTCCTCATCCAGACCATACAGAGCCTTATTTTCAATAACATGGTTTTTCTGTGTGGTTTGGCCATTAACTGTCTGGCCAGCGGTAAATTCACTGTACCATTTCATATATTTCCTTGCCCTCACAGTTCAGCTGCAGAGCAGCGCCCTGCTGGATCAAACTATACAGAACACACTTGAATGCAATCATTACAAAGTCAGAAAGGCCTGTGTAGCTGCATTAGCCACATAGCGACCCCTTACCGAGTCGTGTCAAACGAGAGGCAGCGCCGGAGATTTGCATGTGTCGTGTTTAACCAACAGTATTCTGTCTGTACACCTTTAATGCATTATGGATGAGGCGCAAGCCGAACAACAAGCTCTTCCTTTGTTCTGCCTGATGCTCCGGTTACATCATAGGAAAAGCCCCATGGTCTTATGACTGGCTGACACACAGTGCCCCTGGCCGAGCTGTTGATCTGACCTGTTGCTTCCTCACTTTCTACACTATCATGCATTATGTGGATGTAGATACAGACACACACACACACACACACACATGCACACCTGGTTATGTGAAAGTTTAACAACCAGACTATGCCGTCTCTTCAAGCTAATGTATGATTATTAACACCCAAATAATATTTAGATATTTAGAAGGAAAAAAACAGCTGTTGACTGCATATATTATTCTGGCTTTTGATAACTGCAGATTAATTAACTTGATGAAACTGTCAAAACTGCTGACTAGTTTTACTGTCAAAACGCTTTCATATCATGTATGTCTTATGTGTGGCAGGTGCCATCAGCATGCCACCTGCCATATATGAAAAGCACATTCTGCATGTAGAGGTGCATTCAGGCGCTGCTGTGTAATTAAGTGTGCTGCCTGCAGGGGAGCTCTGCATCCTTCTCAGTTTACCACATGGGTTAACTGGAGGTATCCCCTTTGCAAAGTTTGTTTTTAAATGATCTTAATTTGGTAGACGGCGTAATAACATTTTCATTTAGTGGACTCATCTAAATATTTAAGCGCAGTTATTTTTCTTTGAACAGAAATTAAAAATCAGTAACCATTATCCCATGTACAGACATTTACTTTTTTTTTTTTTCAATTTAATTCTTTTTTTAATTCTAATCCCTGACACTGGTACTCCTCTCTCCCCTCCTCCTCCTCTTCCTGTGTCTTTTATAGGAAGCGTAATTGCTGGACCGTCTGTCTGTATATCAGGGGCTCAAAGTTCTCTTTGTCTGCACTAGATTGCTTCATGCGAGGGGGGAAAAAAGAAACTCAGTTTCTGCTAATGATTTTTCCTCCTTTTGAATGGCTGGAAAGTAATTCCCTATGAAATGCTCCAACACTGGCACAGTTATTTCATTGTTCTCGCTGCCCTTTCTCTAATTGTGCCCAAAAAGGGCAGATGCCAATGTTAGGTTTTTTTTCTCTCTCTCTGTCCAATGGGTGCCCACCTGTGTTTCCTGGGGCAAAAGCTGCCTGAAACATTGTTAGCGTTAAATATGCAGAAATGGAACAGATCCCAATTTCCATGATCAACATGTGAATGTGTGAACGATGCGAATTAAGCTCCGTTATATCACAAAATGACCTTAAATTAGCCATTTTTTTTCATTCAAGTCTGGTTCAAATATTCCTCAGCAGTAAAATTGACAGGATTGGTTGTCTGTGTAATGCTTTTGTTAATATGGCCGTCATGTTCCAAGTGACTTTGACATGGGAGACCGCCGTTTGTCAACGTTGGGTTTCCTGAACCATGACTATGATCGTTCCCTACGCTGAAGCCATGAAACAGCATTCTTTTTCAAACCACCATATTTCCCTAAACTTAACCTAGTATTCTTTGTGACTTAACAGAACCAAATCTTAACCATCGTGGTGGCTGTCATACTTTACTTTGTGCTTTTAGAAAAGCACTGAAAAACTGAATCCAGATTGGGGAAAATGCTAATATGGGGTTTTTTTGGGAGGAAATTACAATATATTTGGTGTTTTAGTTCTGAGGATACATAATGTATCATAATATTTTCCTCTTGTAGTAAATGAGTGTGTCTTGATATCATTATTTAACTGGCACTTCAGGAAGTCCATGTAAAATATCAGTTTCAGATCAGGGTTTAGTATCAAGTGTGTAGGCCATCTTTTGATGTCTCTTTTACTCTGAATGTGTGGGACTGACAGGGGCCTAACCTGTATGCTGTATGACATTCAGCTGTAGCACAAAACCCCCGAGTCATCACCGTTTCCAACTCTCATCGTAACCATTACGCAGCAAAAGTCCCTCCCGCAGCTGTTGACCTCAACCAATTCCCCTGACAATTAAAGATCACTCAGCATGGCTATGCAACTTCTCCCACACTCTCAACAAGCAGCTGATAGCATCTCACTGTGAAGGAAAGCAAGTGGAGCGGAATATATTGTGTGTCTAAATGAGGGTTTCCCAGCTCTGATGCGCGATAGTGAGGCCTAGCGACCAATCGACGCGGGCCCCGCGTTACACGGCGGCGCTCGGCAGCGTCTAAAGCTCTTTGCGCCTCCAGGATCAACCCCCCGACTCATTCTTATTCAGACATGATCAGAGGGGAGGCAGGCAACTGAGATTAGCTGCAGATCAAAGGAGCTGCCTCGCGCCAGCACTCGTGTTTTGTAGATTTAGGCAGCCCCGGCGTACAGGCGTTGTATAGTGGCGGCGGAGCGTCATACTGTTTTCTGGCCTCGGCAGTGCTCAGGGGGGTTAAATGGAAAGAGAGTTTTCATACAAGAGGCTGGACTGCTCCTGGAAATGTTCCAAAATGAAATAATAAAGACAATTGGAGAGAATGAAAAGGAGAAAGAAAAAAAAATCTAAAGCCATTACTGAAATCCACCACAGTGGAACGAACGTAAACTTTAATGCCATCGCAATTGAAAACGCTTCCATATGTGTAATATGTCTGAGTGATTATTTCTTTTAAAGAATAAAATGCACTTTCTACACTACTTGATGATGATCTGGATCAGCGGTGCCCACCAAATAACCATGGAAACTATACTTATACTGCTATGCTTTCTGTCACCGGCTGTTAGAGGATAAACAAACAGCAAATTACGTTGATGCTGCATCTTAACCTTCCTATTCAGTTCCACAAAAAACAGTGGAAACCCCCAAAAGCAAGCGGGCTCGGAATTACACCCCACAAACCCAAACAAGCTGAAACAAGCAGCGACCACGAATCTACTTATTTTCCCGTTTATATCGCATAATTGAATGAGTGACTATTCCTTATTTTGAATTCAATTTCATCTCCCGTTTCAGACGTGAGGATAAACAAACTCCCCCCTGCCATTGATGCCTTGCATTAAGAATAGCAACAATGAAACTAGAGTGTGAAGGTGAAGGTGACAGGATGAGACGAGTTTCAAAGGCAAGAGAGGCAACTGCGTAAGAGCGCTCGCCACCATACAGAGAGAGAAAACAACGCGTTTCCTCAACTCGGCTGACCATCAAAGCCGTGGAATTCAGGGGTAGAAAAGCCAATAAGCGAGGAGCGAGCGGTCCATGTAAACTGGGTCAAAGTTTCTCAGGTTCTGTCTGTTTGGGTTAATAGCAAGAGGCATTTTCTTTTAAATCTGTTCATATCCTTTGTTTTATTTGTTAAATGTTCTAATTGTACATTGTATAATGAGAATATTGAGGATGCAACACCTAAACGGAAAAACAATGTACTTAAAGTACGAGGATATCAAATTCAAAAACAATATTACTTCTCTTATTCCATCCAAAAGCTACAGTTGAATATAATGTTGAAGGAAACGGTCCAACAGAGTAATTCACCACTCATTCAAATCAAACAAAGCCTTTGTTTTAGTATGGAATTCCCTTTGGTTATTTTGGGACAAGTGCCCTAAAGTAGAGACCTTTTTTTCTAATGTCTACGTTCGGTTCGGAAGAAAGCGCTTCTCCGTTCTTTTAATGTGACAAAAAGTTTTGTCACATTTGTTGCAAAAGTTTCCCCCGACATGTCTTACTTTAACACAGAACGGTGTGACACATATCGCTACTGAAGTGTGTAGTTGCCACTTAGGTAGCTACCTTGAGGGAATGAGTCATTTCTAAAGCAAACAGCATGTTAAGGCCGTGCTCTTTTCTCGCTGATAACTCCAGATTGTGCAATGAGATGTTCTAAGCAATTACCCTTAAAAGTACCAGTAACCTAAACTGACTGTGAAGAATTAGAAGCAGAGAAACAACACAATATAAAGTTCCACTTTAGCGGCTGAAACCATTCGTCTTGCCTGAAAGAAATAAAAAATGCAGACTTTTAAAACTTAAACACACAGAGTTTTCAGGAGCCTCGATAAGTGATTCCCCAAGTACGCCGCGGAGGTGATTGGCAACAGCTGGGACCTGACTCCTCCTTCTGCTTCTCTCGTGTCTTTCGACTTTGTCAAGAGCAGGAAAAACTCAAAGTAAACACCAATTAAGTCCGTCTTTTAGCCTCGTTCGTACTGGTAATGTCTTATCTGTAATGGCTTGCATGACAAAGGCAACATTCAGTGAATCCAGCGAGGCTGTAATGAAACAATTAGGCGACGGCACTTCCAAACACATTTGGGATCGGTTCAAATTGAGCAGTTCAAATATCAAAATTATAGCTTAATCTGTTAAACATGTCATGACCCACTGTGCCGAGACGGGTTTTCCACTGACGGAATGAGATCCAGAGAGGAGGCGGGGGGGGGGGAAAGGAAGGGAATAGGTGGACTGTGAAAACTCACCCGTGCCGTTGCTCTGCTTCCCCAGGAAGTTACACCCCGCAGCACCAGTTAAGGCCCAGCTCAATCAAACGGTTCAAAAGTTTAAAAAAGATAGTTGACTAAAAGAAAACAACAAAAATAACAAATTGCCTAAAATAAATGTCCTGCATGTGATAAAGCCAGACCAGCTGGCTTTGAATAGAAACCCCTGATTTGGGTTGTGCGTTTGCCCCCGATCACTGACTGAACTGAAACCGGGTCCGATTCCTTCCAACCAACCCCCCCGACCCCCCCCCCCCCCCCCCCCCCTACCCCACTGTCCCAGCTGAGTCCACCTGCCCCCATCACTCCGGGGTAAATTTAGCCTTCTGAGGGATCAGTGACACCCACTCCGCTCAGTCACACACACACACACACACACACACACACACACACACACACACACACACACACACACACACACACACACACACACACACACACACACACACACACACACCTTTGTCAGCACTGGCATATATGCCCTGGCTTATTGCCCCCCCAAGAATGCTGCCATCTTCACAGTTGCAAAAAAAGACCCCTCTCCCCTTTTTTTTTACCCCCTTCACACATTCACAACTTGCAACTGTACGGACGACATTCTTCTTTTAAAACAGGGACCATAAAAACATATCCATACGTGGCACAAACTAACAACTTCCTTTAACTTTCCTTTAAGACACCATCCTACATGATCTCTAAGACCTGACGTGATCCCAGATTAAGAGCTCATTTAAAAGGTTATTATTCCTTTAATTTGATGACCTATCACAGCTCCAAAACACATGAAATTAACATTGCTGTACAAATACCATTACGCCTTTCATAACCAGCATCAGCGTAATCTACGTGAATCATAAATAAATTACCCAGCGGAAGAGATTAGCCGGCATTGATAGCATCTTGTCAAATGTCAAAATACCAGGTGCAGTGGTATACACCTATAATTTAGCAATTATAAGCTAATTTTAGTAAGTATATCTATGACTAAAATCCGCCTACAGTCTTGTTCTTTCAAAGAACCACAATGCCCAGGAAATGTCAGTTCTTCATTAATACCCCGATAAAAATCATACATCTCCATCCAAGAGAAAAGTTGAGTTTCCCTAAGCCGCTGGCTTCCTGACTGTAACTCATTTCTCCTTCTAAATGATACATTCAGGAGAATGTAGGTACCAACGAGCTTAAATCGCAATATCCTCTGTGACTGCTTCCACATTATGGTGCTGTGGGGGTGGCATAGGGGTAATTGTATTTTTATCAAGTATTTTCCAGTCAGGGTCTTACCTGATGCCAAAAATGCAATAATAATGACGCTGAATCACACACCCAAATTAGTGTTTCACGTACCCCCTCTTAAATCAACCAATTTGCGAATTCCGAGATTGATGATAAAACGGAAAGATGAGTCGAATATAGATTGGTATTTTCCCAGAATGCATCGAAATAAAGGAAAACACGTGAGAGGGGATAAAACAGTGGTGTTCCCTTGATGATCGGCATTCACACTCTTCTGACGGTGAAATATATTTTGTATCGATCCGGTTGTATTGTTTACATGTTTCTGGGCACAGGTAATCAACTAATCGGTTTATTTTGGGAAATGTCTGTCGCCCGTGACTACCTGCGCTCCTATACATCCAGGGATCGGTGTCTGGTATTTGTGATGACCTCATGGACAGGAATCCAGTGATCTCTCTGGGTGGGGAGTGGTTGATGGATGTTGGTGGGAGTTAATTTAATTATGACATCCCCAGATGAGGGAGGGTTTCAGAGTCTTGATCAAAGCTTTGATACGGTGACGTGATCCCACAAAGCTCACATATTGCTTTTTTATACAACAGAGCCTAAATAATACCAGAGCCACACACACACACACACACACACACACACACACACACACACACACACACACACACACACACACACACACACACACACACACACACACACACACACACACTGTGCCGCGTTCATTTTTATTGGCTTGTGTATTTTGATTAAAGACTTCCTCTGAATACACTGCCTTGCCAGAGGGGGCCTGGTGAGACACCATTTTTAGCTCCGTCTCCGTTTTAAAGGGGCTTGTGGAGGGACTATGTAAAGAGGCAGAGGACTAAAGCCTGTTTGTCTTTTTATAAGTGTGGCAGGGTCAAGAGGGAGAAAACACAGCGTAAAGGCATCGTAGTCTGTGACACACTGGCGACCACAAGAACCGGCGAGGGTGCAGCACGGTCGGTGAACTTTAAGAGTATCCCGTATCAAAACGAGGACTCGCCGGTCCACCACGGTCCGGGCGTAAGGATTTTGTGTCGTCTACGTTCAAGTAAGGAATTCACTCATTAGTGCACATACGTGTGTTCTTGGGCGTATTAGTGCGAGTCCCGAAGGGTTGAGGCCGCCTGTCCGTGGCTCACAACACCGCGGGCAACGCCAACGGTGAAACACAAAGCGTTCTGTCAGCCGAAAGGTGACAGGCGCTCAACAGGAAACGTGGCACGGCGTCTCCTCTGAAAACTCCTTTCACTTGCTCTTTATTTTCTCCTCCCTTTTTTTTTTTTCTTCCTGTTGCTTTATCATTAAATCATCAACAGAAAATTAAAGTAATTATTGTAATGAACCCACTGACAGGTTTATGTAACTCTGGGTGGATTTATGAGTGCTTCTCTAACAACTCTACAGTAGTGCGGAGCAGCCCTGCAGTCAGATGATTACGAGCATCACTTGTAAGATTACGTGTATGTATTTTTATAATAATAATAATGCAGTAAAAGCTTCTTTTTGGTGAATATTCACGCGTAATCCAGAAGGGTAATTTCTTCTTTTGCCGACAAAGCACTGCATGGCGTGAGCTGACTTCAGCGTGTCTGCCCAGCCCTCCGCTCCACACAAGGTCGCTCTGTGTGTGTTCGGCCTCGGAGAATGAGGGGAGGCCACGGCGCACAATCACCACTAAGCACATACCTTTCTGGCCCGCAGCCCCACCAGCCCAGACACAAACCCAGGGGCTGTATGTTTATCGAGCGTCTCGGGGTAAGACTGCTGATCCAGACCCACTGCTCGGGACCCCTTTAACCATCGTTTTCATCACGAATCACTCTCAATGAAAATGATTCCAAGTGCTGACTTCAAATCAGCACCCAGAACGTGATACGCTTGGTAAATACCAGCCGAGGTCTCAACCCAACCCGGGACCGCGGAAGATTAACGAGAGTTGACCGAACCGGTCCTCTGGAGCTCCGTCTTGATGAGCTCTGTTGGTTTTATAAGCAGCCCCCTGTGACAGGATCTGATAAAACACAGCGGGATGAGGGTTTGAAAAGAGAGCTGGAGAGTACAAGAGAGTAAGATTGAGAGCGACAAGGACACAGAGAGATTGAGAGAGCGCTAGAGAGAGAGAGAGCAAGTCCACACCTCAATCCAAAAACAATATTTTGACTGAAACTTTACCCTCTCCATCTGGCTCTTTTGAAGGGTGGATTATGACTGGTGCCATGGCTAACTCTTTATCCCACACTGTTCCTTATGTAAGTCTGCTCTGACATTTTTCCTAAAGGACAGTTGTACAGGAAATAAATGCGAGTCCCGTGACTACAGAATATAAATCACACGCTGTGCATCGTCTTTAATTAAATGGGAAATAAATTCAGCCAATTTTACGACATATTTTGCTGTGTAGAACTCTAATAAAAATAATTAATCGCGTATAATATGGTACTTTCGAAACTCATAAGAGGACCATGAGTAGCAGCAGCAGCTTCCCACTCGTCTCTCCTTCGTACACTGTAATACATACGATGGCCTCGGGCACCGTCTTTAAAGTGACGGCCATTTTTAAACGTTCGGAAACGTCAGAAGAGTGAAAAAAGGGCAAACATAGGGTGACTTCTGGATTAGCCACATAAGCTTTCACAAGTAGATTGGATCCGAACTCACAACATCCACAATGAACGCTTGATTAATGTTCCCGCTTTGAGATGTAATCACCAACGTTGGATAGAGTGCAACTACAACATTCAACAGAACGTCAGTGCTTTAACTCTCAGCTTCCCTCCGAGTGTTTTCACCCCTGAGTAAACCTCCGTGGCAAATGTTTTGACTTGAAAGACAATGAGACAATGATCAACTCGTGACACCATTTGAACCCGCCGAAACTACAAACTGTGCCATGTTCAATAATGATATATTAACTCAGTGTGATCCAGACTCCCTTTGAACGTATGCCATGCAAGAAATTGCCTATTAGTATATTGTTCAAAGTAAGTGTATATTTAGCCTCGATACATAAAGAAGTGATCCTCAGCTTATTGAGTCATTGCATACTATACTATAACCAGCTATGCTTGTCATGTTAATACATAACCATATAGAGCATGTTTGTATTATACATAATTAATGTAAACACGCGCTCCAGGATATTGAAAAGTAAGTTAACACAGCAGAGTCCGAGAAATCATTTAGCAGTATATATTCACATTACTTTTGTGTCTAATGTTGATCCAAACTTTGCTGAACATGTGAAGAACCGTGAAGATGGAACATTTAATTATTTTAAATGAATCTGTTTGCGTTTCAAGCAGGATGGTGAGTCGTATGTAAAGGGAGATTACACTTACTAATAGACAACAATAACACATTTTTTCTGTCAATCATTCATTTTCACATATTTCAAATGTGTTTAACCTATGTATTAACCTATAAAATGCTTGTGGAAAAATGAATATAATGAAGAGAAGCATCATTTGGATGTGCTGGAGAACGTAAACCATTGGAGACGCCTGTGAGTTATTGACACCCTCTAAGGGGAGGGAATTCGCTCCCTTCATTTCTCCTCATTATACACTTTGCAGGAAGTTCACACTTTCATGTTTTCCAACCTATTATTTCCGTGTTGTTTTTTTCATTTTGCAAGTGATATATCACTTTGATGGCTCATTCTCAATTTATCTTCAATGTGGGTTCAGTTAATAAAGCACCAAAGCTAGATTCATTTATCACGTTCAACAGCTCAGGTTCGTGTCGTCTTCTCCAATATTTTGGGGGGAAATGTTGCTGCTATCGTTAGCAAATCTCACAGATGAGATTTCAGAGGTCTTAGTGGTTTTGTTATGATGTTTGGGGACCCTAGGTCCCTTTTTTTCTTGCAGGGCAACTGGCTTTTTGGGCTCACATGTCACACGGAAATCTTGTTCCAAATTATAAGTATGTAATGCATCTGTGTTCGGCAAGCCAGTGCACGGAATCAATGTGAGGCGCTACTGCCTATAGTAGCCTATAGTACTTTGATAGCATTGCACTTAAGGTATCCTTGCTGAACAGCTACTACTTTACTCAGATGAGGACCTAACACTTGTTTCTATTTCTTCGCTCTTTATCGGCAATGATATGTTGTGGTTTCTTTCTTTCGACAAATGTACTTATTGTAAGTCGCTTTGGACCTCAATGTAAATTTAGGGGCGTGGCTTAGGTGTGCGTATGTGTGATGACGACAAAAAATGGCTTTTCTAAACGGAAAAGATGCTTTCGCTCTTCTCCTGACTGACTTCGGCAAGAATTTTATTGACAGATGGTTCATCCAATTACCTGCCAAGTATTTTTTTTTTTAAAGTACATGCCCTTTTCCAAACCGTTTCCAATGGCGGCTTCTCAGATGGTCCTGTGTAACAAACCATCTGGCGGGTCAGGTTAAGGTCTCTTGGAGCCAATTCAAACTTGGGGTAAAGAATGTTAAAGACAATCTGCACCTCAGTCTGAATAGAAGAAATGTTGAGCTTGTAAATGTGTTGAGGTGACATACAGTATAAAGACTGTTCTGCTCTTGGTAGGTTTGGTAAACCATTCAAAACTGTAGTAGCCATTTCCAGATGTCATTTCTTAGTGTCCGATTCGACATGGTAATGTTAAATCACAATGAAATATCATAAAATGTCAATTCATCGCAAATTCCATTATTAGTATTGTGAATTTGAAAAGAAGCTATCGCCTGTATTTGCAGTGTGTGCTGTAATGTCTGGCTGAACGTGTATGATGGCTGAGGTTTATCCGTACTTGGCTTCACCTTTTGTAGATTATGATGACACAGAGGTGAAACGCCGGAAACATACCAGGCAGGCCACCAGGCGAAGTGCAGCTCGCTGCAATAATTACATTTTTCCACGGCAGGGATGTCCATGCGTTTCAGGTGGGAAGAAATCCTTTGTAGTAAAAGGTCAACATGCCACAAGAGTGGCAGGATTCTGTTTGCTGATTGGCTGAAGGTATTCTCTTGCTGAAATTCACAGCCAAAAGTTAATCTGGGTGCGTTTCCGGGCGTAACACTACCTTATGTTAAATGTTTGAGATGAGAGAGTATGGTGAAAGAGCCACAGCTCACAGCAGACCAACGCCTGAGGGAGTACAGTGCTTTTGTGCCCAGGGAAAACAAAGTCTCAGGCTAGAGGTTTAGGGTGTTGCCTGGCTCTTCTGTCAACTGCATTTAACATGACAGGACACAACTCTGATGCAGACCACATAGATAGAAAACTCCTGACTGTGTGTGAGGAAAAAGTGATATGTCAGTCGTTTCATTGTGGCTGATTGTATGACTGCCACGCATGCAATGGAGCGGAAGTCATCGTTTGTTAAGAAAAACAGAAAATTATTCTGATACAATTGTTGATACTCCATGTGTAGTATACACCCATATTCACTAGAATGGGGTAAGGAGAAAAACAAGGAAAAAATGGCCTTTATTGTTGTGGTGTTGTGGTATCTGCTGAAAAGTGGAAACTGTGATTTTGTGTATTTTCTCAGAAAACGGCAGACATGTAGGAACCTATCTGCACACACGAATAAAACCTTTGATGAATGTATTAATTGTTCAATAACACTACATTCCCTTAGTTATGTGCTGCTAGATACTTTAATTCATCATGACGATAAACTTACTAAAATGTTCCAAAGATAAGTAATAATTTGAAAAGGAAAAAAACCCAGACTTTGCTTGAAGGGACATCATTAGATATAAATGCAATGCTGAATACATCTAAATCAGGTGGGACACCCCGGTGTCACGCCATGTCTTCCCTCCACTGTTGCATCTTCATCTGATTCATATTTATATTTCAGAGCGGAGTGAGATATTTCTTAAATTAGCGTCTTCATTAAAAGGTGTCTTGTTTCTTCCATTAGATGCTGTCATGGTGGCAGAGCTCTAATCTGTCTGATGTAAATCCTCTCTGCTTTGTGGTGGCTTTGAGTAAAGAACACTGCAGGGCTTATATGCATGCCCGCCAGCCATATCACAAGCCCGTTCACACAGCCTGCAAAGACACACATTTACATGGAGCACACACAGGCCCATGCACGGCGAGTACACACACACACACACACGCTTCACATGCACAGGTTTGTAGAAAGAAAGAGAGAGAGGGAGACTTGTCATCCACCTGTCAGGAGCAGTAATCATTTCAAAGTGTTTCTCTCTGTGGCCCGTGCTACATGTACACGCCCTCCATGTTGAACACTGGAGAATAATCATTTAAATGTCTCCCAATCAGCCCTTTTGCCATCTTCAATTACACCTTTCCACCCTTACATTTGTATAATTTTCTAATCTAGCCGGGGCGTGAGGCTGTCAAATGTGCCAGAGAAAGCAGCAAAGCACCGCCAAAGAATGACAGATGGATCCACCAAGATGGAGAGACATGTCTCTCCGTCTTCCATATGCCCTGGCACTGCTGCTGGATTATGGTCACATCCGGCTGGATTTTCACTATCATTATTGGAAGTACTGGTGGTTGCTTTCTGTCTGTTGACAACCATGTACTTCTTTGGACAATAAAAAGCAAAAGCAGCAGCACAAGCTTGCTTTCTGCAAGGCTCGGGATGAAAAACAGCAGAACAGAAAGAGAAAACTTTCATTTCTTATTAGGTGTGTTAGCATTACACAAGTTAACTAACGATTCCAACTCTTACTCTTATTGATTTTATGCCTTTACACAAGTTCAGATCTGGCAGCCGGGCTTTGTGTGGAGCTTCCGAGGGGTAAAAGCTTTTCAAAGGGCAGCTCTTGGTTGAGCGTTGTTTCTGGTAGTGCCGTTCTGAGTAGATGGATGTGGAGTGCCAGTATAACCCTGAGTCGTCACCCATTAGTATTTTAGGTTAAAGTGCCCAACTGCCCACCACTCTCCAAACTGAAAAAAATGCAGCTAAAAGGACAGTGAATGGTCCAGGACGACCCCTGCTTTCTAGCTTTTATTTCTGGACCTAAAATCAATTACAAAAAGACACAGCACGACTAGATACGTTATAGCCACGTTTGCTCTCTTTCGCACTTTTAGTTTTACTAGAAATTTACAAAAAGTGTTGAGTGTATATTCACAGCAAAGATCACACAAATGACTTATATAGTTACCTGCAAAAAGTTAAACTTCCAGAAGCATCATTAGGAGGAAGGAAAATGTAATCAGTGTGTGATTGCCTGGCAGTGACAATGTAAATAACATTTTAAATGCTTCTCCAGCGACAGAAATGAGAGACCAGTGGTAATCACCGCCACAGTAATTTGCAAAGACTGGTCAAACACAGACGCATATACACAGAGGCTGATTAGTAAATGCAGCTTTATTATGAACAAATGTGATGCTTCAGTTCTGCTGGCAAATTAAACACAATGGCATATGGTTTCTGACTCATTAGAATAGATCTAAGAGATCTGTTAAAATGGAACATGTGTCGTCGGTTTTGAATCAAACACCTGATGCAATCTATCAGCTCTCACGGTGAGCCAGAGCCAAGGCCGGCACATTAAAACACATTCACCGGCTCTGAACGTGTGAACGGAGAATTACAGGAAACTCATTCAGATGGGAAACACTTTCTGTAATATAACACGCATATATATCTGGACTAGACGAGTAATATCACAAGATGCATTGTTCGACATGATGTTGGTTGGCCGCAGCGACGTTCTTCACATGTCCACGACAACGCGACAATACTCAATTATGGAACACGTGTTGTGAATTTTGCGCCACATTCAGTCTCTCGCTCTCTTTTTCTTCCACCACATTGTTGTCGCGTATCAAAGACGGTAACGACATGCTAGCATACGTCTGATTGCATGTTATTGTGTTTATATAAACGTAATATAGGGTGCCGGTAAATTGCTGTCTGCCCTGTTGCAAGTATGTGTGGGAGCGTAACGGTTTTCGGTGGTTTTAAATCGAGTTTTGGACAAAGGACCAAGATAATTACAGAGACGAGAGCTCTGCCTCGCCCGCTGTGTGTGTTGGGAGAGAGAGGGAAAGAAGAGGATGGAAGCCAGTGGACCATTGCGGCAATGTCTCTGTAAGTTAATAATTAATAATCATTTAAATGCCAACATTATGAAGCTTCAGAGATTCCAACTATGCTGTACAGCCCTGGTAAGAAGAGATCACATCTCCACTTTAAACGGTTACCGTGGTTGCAATGTTTGATCACAGGCTCTTGTATTGGGATTTACAAACGGTATGATGACACACAGCAGGTGACGGTTTCATTATGACCGATTTAAAGACTTAATTACTACTCACTGCTTACATTTCCTACACAGGCAAGAGAGAGAAGGATGCACATATATAGTGCTTTATCTATATATCCATAAAAATATGACATATAACAATGAACATAACCTGACAAATTAATCATAAAACAGTCTTTAGTGATTAACTTTTAGCAAAAACAGAGCAAAGTTGAACACCTCGTATTCAAACATGTACAACTGCCATCTACATTCATCTGTCCTGTCAAACATGTCAAAATAAATTCACCGTTCATAATTGCATTTTATACCCTGCCATGGTATAATTCATATTGTGCAAAGAATCTGTGTTTGAATGGTTTTTTTTATTATTCTAACAAATTTGGCTGATTTGCCAAAAATCAGACAGCCACTGTAACTACAGCAACCGGCAACTTAAAATTAATATCTGCCTCTTGAAAACATGTTTATTTCTTCTCTTGCATCCAGCGGGGGTCTGTGTACCTTTCTGAAAGTGGAGGACATCCACTGATATTCCTTTGTCTTTCATTCTCTCCCTCTGAACTCCATTCCCTTCGGAGTTTGATTAGATTCCAAGGAGCATGTTTGGCTGCAGCTTTACAACACAGATGTGACAATTTAATAAGGCAAACGCATGGTCGCCTCATCAGAAAACAGTCCTTTTGTAACCATCTGTTTAGAGTGGTTTAAACCAACACTCCGTGTTATATTTAGTGTCATTCCTCATATTTCACTCGCAGTTTCATATCGTAGAATGAGCAGCATACGACTTCATTGATCTCACCCTCGTCAACGCTGACATTTTACTTCACAGAACTGCTGTCCTCAGATCCCCGTCCACACGCAGGCTCGGGTTAAGTGATAAGTAATGCTTCCTGTCATAAGCTTTCCGCGTTGAACAGCTTTCTGTTTGAGGACAAGTGTAGCTGTTCACATTTTCCGAGCTGGACTTCTGACAGACACTTACACAAACAGAAATGCAACACCTCTGCATCAGATTCCTCACCACGGCTGAAGGGAGGAGTGAGAGGTGTGTGTGTGTGTGTGTGTGGGGGTTAGACATAACACCGGCACTAATACATCCATACTATGTATATACCGTTATGGTAACGGTAATGTAAAACTGTGTGATGAAGATTTAGTTCTCAAATGTTCAAAACACCCTCTAACCTGCTATGAATAAGAGTCAACTGTCAACACTATTTTCACTCTCCAGCAAGTATCACAACTAAACCGACCTTTCCTCTAAGAAACCAGGAGTGAAAGTCGACACGAATCACACAATATAATCTTTATGTTCAAAGACAGCTGCTCTAAATCCTTAATTGAAAGCAGGAACTGAAAGCACCATGAACATGAGCGAACCGAAATGGGACGTAATCCAATGGAGACGTTTTACGCGTGGCACTTTTATGCGTTTCTAATAATAACAAATGACACCAAAACAGCAAAAACAATGTTTAACTCTGACGTGTGGAGGCAGAATATTGTGCTTTACATGCATTTTACGTTGCAGGGTAGTCATAGCGACTCATCAAGCTTCTCAGTCTCCTGCTGTTCAGCACTAAACCTGTCAAGTGGTGAGTGTTTTCTTTTTAAATCCTTAAGGTTGACTTGCAATTCAATTCAGTAGCAAAATCAAGTTTTATTTCCCATCCAATCAAAACACTGAATGTTTCACTATTGTCTCCAGATTGTTTACATAACCTGCACTGAACAGCATGGAGATATTAGAGTACTGTGTGATTTTGGTCCTTTATATTGTGGATAATTAGGTAATTCTGGGATGATGACTGACATCTAAACATACATGTTGGGATGCATTTCTTTGTACAATTATGAAGAGGATTGTTAAAGCTCTAGTTGTAAAGTATATTGATATTAAATGTGCACACTAAATGTTAACCAAATACAAAGAGCTCTGCACGTACGGACTTCATCTTGCTGGCATTAAAGCGATATCACAAAACAAAAGATGCAGCAAAAACAAGAGCACAAAAAATTAGCATCCTGCACGGATCCAAAAACTGAAAGAGCAAAATACGAAGCGGAAATCATCTGCTGGTAATTGTCTCAGAAAAACTTCCTTCTTGAGCTGAAAAGTAATGGCTTGGACCTTGGACGCTGCAGCTGATAAGGCTTTGTGTGGAGTTAGTTTTATTTTGGGGGAGCAGTGCAACCCGACTAAGAGACTTTATTGATTCAAATTAATTAATCCACTTATAGAGGAAGGGGATTCTGTAGCTCTGCAGCGACTTAAATAGTCCTCACAAATTAAACTGTAATTTTGTTGCCTTTAATGATATTCCCAAGTAATTGAATTGCAGGAATGCATCAAAATATGTGGCATTAGCATGCAAAAACCATGTGTTTTAGCAATGGATAACCCAAATAAATTTGATATTAATTAATTTTTGATACGGTTCAAGTCTATTTAGTATTTTGTAATTACCATCTCGGCGGTAAAGTCAAAGCATGTGGGTTTAGTGAGGAAGAGCAGATAAAGCTAATATAAAATTCATGTTTCCGATAAATAATATACAGAAAAATGCATCGAAGAGAGCATTTATCATAGAAGCACATGATTTTAATGTATTTAAGAAGAATTATGAATGCAAGAATATATAACCATGAGTGATATACACACATACACTACATGCATATACATACATACACACAACATACATACAATATACATACATATAAATATATATACATATAAGAGTATGCAAATTTGGTCTGGCGTTAAAGTTGTAGGTGTCCCATATTGCTTCTGTTCCTCTTTTTCCCTCCCTAATACTTTGTGACAGCCGTACCACAGCATCCTGGGATAATCCCAACAGGAAAAGCAAAGATTAGACATTTTGTACCTGCACAGATGATTTTACATGCTCTCCATGACAACTGCCAGTACCCATGCCAAAAAAACCAAAGAGTGAACAAGATAGACATGCTAGAAAAATAAGTACGACACACTTATCCCTTTCTAATTTACTGAGTGAACTTGTAGGGATAATTGATGCAGCGTTGTTCCTTGCACATCTGTTTCCGTGACACATGACACATTATGTATAGCATCAGTGTATGCATGTGTGAGGCATGCAGGGTTTGGCATTATTCTGGCTTTAGACAGGTGAGTGTTCCTTCACACCTCTTCTTTACAACACGCACACTACAAGCACACAGCAGTGATGCACTGGCTTCAGTTCAAAAACATCATCCTACCGTTGTGTTTATAAGTGTGCAGTCTGATATTTGACCCTGAACAATCATTTGTGACCCATCACCTATATAATGCAGATTAAGCCATTAAGATGTTTTGTCTAAATACCAAGGTGTAAGATCGTCTGGCTTCCCAAGTTGAAAGTTTGGCTAAGAAATTTACTTTTGTGATTAAAGCTCCAAATATGAGGTAGCTGTGGTAAGTCTATAAGTGATTCTCGTCAGTCCTAACTTTTCTTGGGTAGTATCTTGATATGTGTCATGTCCAAAGCTCTTATAGTCTGAGGTTCGCAATACTTGCATTCCAATATGATAGAAACGGACACTGCACTAAACCTGAAACCCAGGGGCTGTACCATGATGTTACAGTGAGTAGACTAATATAAACACACTTTGAATGATATCCTTGCACCAATCACACTGTGAATAAAATAATAGCGCATATATCTCGGGTCTGTAACGAGTCTGTAAATGCTTTAAATAAACACTAGAAGATTATTCAGACAGCGCAGACCTCCACCATAGCCAAATGCATTATCCCACAACATTTTGGTCCAATATCCGATAAACAAAGCATTAATGAAGCTCTGACAGACACCCACACAAACAGAAATGCAACACCTCTGTATCACATTCCTTAGCAGGGCTGGAGGAAGGAGTCAGAGTGGGAGAGAGAGAGAGACGCCACCGTGGGTCAGGGAAGCGTAATCACAGAAGCGTAACGGCTGCTCTCTGGTTCCCCAACACTGTCCGCACTGTTGCCGTAGTTAGCACTGCCGTAGTTCAGCGTCCAACTGATGATTACTCTGCCCTCATGAAATTGGTGTACTCCCAGTGGTAGGGTAATAGAATGACAACAGACTCATCCAGTGCTGATACTGAAAAATACTGGGAAAACAAGATGATCACTGAAAAGGACTGCTACAAACACCTTGGAGTTCTGCAAGCAAATGGAAACCATTGCGAGGTTGCAAGAGAGTCAGCCACAACCAAATACCTACATAGAGTAAGGCAAGTCCTGAAAAGTCTGCTGAATGGAAAGAACAAGATCACATCCATCAACACATATGCACCAATGGTCATCAGATACCCCGCTGGTATAATAACCTGGCCAAAAGGAAGAGAAAGGTCCTCACCATGCATGGAGGGTTTCACCCCAAGTCCAGCCCTCTGAGAATGTACACTAAGCAGAAAGAGGCCAATGACTTGTAAGCAGCAGATCCACTATCCAGGATGAAACAAAAACATTCTGGAGTACATCAGGAAGCTGGCCCGTAAGTGATGACTTGTTAAGTGAATAACTCAGCCATCAGAAACCAGATGATGAGGATGGGGGAACCATCATGGAAGGACAAGCCCTTGCGTAGCATGAACCACTGACAAACAGAAGTGGCTAACAGGAGAAAACACACCAATGGCTAGAAAAGGATGGTCTAAAGGACAGCACAGAGGCACTAATCATGACAGCAGGGCAGGCGCTGAGCACAAGATCAATAGAGGCCGGCGTCTACCACATCAGACAGGACCCCAGTTGCATGCTGTGAAAAGATTCCCCTGAGACAATCCAGCACATAACTGCAGGGTGTAAGATATAGGCAGGTACAGTGTACATTAAGCATCATAACCAAGTGACTGGTAGTGTACAGGAACATCTGTGTTGAGTAAGGGCTGGAAGTCCCAAGGTCAAAATGGAAGACACCTCCAAAGGTGGTTGAGAAGGATCAAAGTAAGATCCTTAGGGACTTCCAGACCTGCGCTGATAAACTGGTGATGGTGAACCAACCGGACCTAGAAAAGATGTGGTCAAGGCACCATTGGTTCTAGTGGTTCCAGCGGTGATCGGAGCACTTGGAGCTGTAAGCCCCAAGCTGGGACAATGGCTCCAGCAGATACCATATCAAAAGAACAGTCAGTCATACAAAATCATGTTGCGTCCATGGCACCAAAATCCATTCGCATAGTTTAATTTGACTAACTTGCCACACTTTCTGGACAGGCAGGGAAGTTGACCCATCCTGCAGCTTACATCTTCTCAAATAGCTTTAATGTTCTCAGCACTCAGGGATGATTGGTGAGATTTGAGTATGTATTTGTATCTTGAAAAGCATGTTGCATATTTATATCCATTATCAGTATTGGAATGGTTTTATATAATCCTTATTGAGGTCGTAGTTTTCCCTGGAAACTTATTTTTGCAAACAATGCTGAATCAGAGTTGACGGTATGCCATTACAGCAGACGCAACAGGATGACCTCCCCCAGTCAAAGCTTTATCCCCCCTTCTTTAAAAAGGGCCCTATGGTGAGGGCTAATGAAATGCAACTCCTCTTCAGCTCCCCAGTGAGTTGAAGAGGATTTTTCTGATTGAAAACTTCCTGGAGGTGTCTTGCTTGGTTTGTGAAACGTTGTAATTACTGCTGGGGGTCTCCTCCCGCTCTGTTTGCAGGGGGGCTGAGCAGCGTTTGCCACGCTCCAGGCTTCTCCCTCAGTTCAGAACACTTAGGCCCGTCTAATTAGAGTCTCTGCCATGTCTCCGTACTGCTGTCTACATGCGCAGCTGGGGACAACCCCCAAATCAAGCTGTGGCACACAAACGCTCGCCGACCCATGTTCTGCAAGCAACAACAGGCGACACTCCCCATTGCAATGGGAACATTATCTCCTTCCCTCATTCGAGCTCTCTCTCATTCATCCCCTCCCTTCTCCTCTTCATCCACCACAACCTCAGTCCTCTTTTCTCCATCCTTCTTTTTTTTTCCCTCCCGTGCTTTTGTTCTCCCTGTTCTCCTCACCAAGCTCAGGCACAGCAGCTACAAAGAGCCCCACATAGGAAGATGAGAGGGAGCAGAGAGTGAAGAGGGTTCAGATGCTGCGCAGCGCTTGTGTGCTCGTACGTGTGTTTGTGTTTCCGTGTGTGTGAAAGTCTGAGAGTGTGAGGCGGCAGGAGATCGCCAGGGTAGTGAGAGTCGGTAGTACACCCGGAGGCACTGAGAAAGAACAGAGAGAACACTTGCCCCCCCTTCAAGAGCAGTTGTTCAACCCCCCGAGGCGAGGTGATGCAGGGATGGGGGTAGCAATGAAGGGCGGAGAGGTGGCAGGCAAAGCTACACTCGTCTGCTTTTCTCTTTCACCTGTTCACCTTTACAGTCTCTTCAAACTCCCCCCCACCCGTTCCTTATACCCAGTGGGTTCTTGGAGACTGGTGTAGATTTATTTATTTATTTTACTTCTCCTTGTCTCAGATAAAGTTAAGAAAAACACCAGCTGCCTGTATACTTGCAAATCTATAAAATACGAGCAGATGCAGTGAGTGTCAGAGTGAACCCGGTGCATTGAACATTAACATCCATCGCGATACAAACACACTCTACAAGCACCGTCCATTCACTTTTTAACAATTGGAGGGTGTAATTCTACTAGGTGCTTTTAATTCCAGCTGGGAAAAGAGGTTTGTAACGAACCTCACCTTCTAAACCCAGAAAGAGCAGGATGTCGTCCTCCTCCAAGGCTCCGTGTTCATTATGTATCCTGCTTGTATGTTTCCATGTATGCACGCGTGTGTTTTTTGTGGGAGTGTGTTTACGTCTAATGAGGCTGTGTTTGTTTCGATCAAGAGGGAGGGATGCATAAACACGGACGGGAACGGCGGTGTTTGAGTCACATACAATGAGGGATGAAACGGTGTGCAACACAGTGCAGGATGTACCCTCTGGGACTTGTTCACAGACACACACACACACACACACACACACACAAACAGCACACAGGAAAAACACACATATAGACTGTGCATCCTAATCAATTGGGGAAAAACAATATAAACCAAAGAGCGGACATGTTTTGAAGAGGCCCTTGTTCTGATCACTTGGAGAATATATACCATATGTATGCATCCCATATACAGTATACACTTATTAGTATATGAATATAAATGGGGGACCGTGTTTTCTCCCAACTACACTATCGTGCACCTGGAGAGTTGAGGGAAGTGGCCATATCTACCACCTACACTCTCAGTTCTGCTCTGGTTTTTCTTCCATTTCTCTTCCCCTCCGTCTCTCGGGTTTGAGAAGTCACACCTGCAGCCAGCCTGTAACCACGCGCCATGCTTCAGTAATCTGCTGACTCCCTCTGATTTACAGCTCCATGTCTGGTGAGTAGCCAAAGAACCCTGGCTGCCTGGTAACTTGACACTGTGGGACATTTATTAGACCCACTTGCCTACACCGTATAAACCATAGCATGAACAAGGCAGCAAACAACTTGTGTGTGTGACGACTGCGTTTTCTGACTTAAAGACTAGTATGTGTGTGACAGGAACACTAAACAATACACTTCCATACTGGCAAACTCGAGTGCTTCCAATTGCTAGAAAAAGTTTCTTGAAATTATTATACTTTTGATGTTTTCCAGTATTTGTCCGAGGCTAGTGATTATGAATATAAAAAGGCCCAAACATGTTTGGTTTTGTATTAGCATGTAATCATATCAACACTCTTGCTAAATAAACAGACAATTCTTTGTGTCTAAATCAAAACTGGAGCCCTCCCCCCTCTTTAAGAGCTGCACATGGTTAAGTCCATTTTCTGATTATTGGGATGACGCTTATGTGAATATTTAAGGTCAACTTCCAGGCAACCAAAAAAAGAATTAGTACAGTCCACCAAAAATAGGGAGAGGGAGAGCACCAAGATTGAGCCTAGCAAGCTAGCATTGCTATAGTTAGCCTGTTGACAAATAAAGCAGCGTTTCCTTCCCCATCTTCTCATGTTTCCATGGTGACTAAAATATATAAGCAAGCATTTACAGCAGTTTACACCTCAACCAAGAGTGGATATAACTAACTACCTCCAGTGGCGTCTAAGTATATACACTGTTATTTCTTTAACAACGAAGGAAATACTTTTACATAATCATTTCTGTAAAAAAAATTCCATAGTAAATCATCATATAATTTGCGTTGCTTAATGGATAATTTACCTTATATTTACTGCAGGTGCAGCTGTTTTGTTGTTGTGCAGTTCCGGATATATTGAAAAGGGAAAGTGGGCCCACCCACGCAGCATATCACGGGGACTCATTTTTGTGCCATGCCCCTCATTTTAATACCGTGATACAGAGGAGAGGCGACAGGAAATGAAAAGAGAGACAGAACAGATGATGTGCAACAAAATTCACTGACTGGACGGAATAATGTTGCAAATACATGGTCAGCACCCCCCCAGGAACCCCCTCTAAACTGCTGTCAACATTACATCAAAATCATATTTGATGGACTCTTATTATCAGCAATTAACACATAATTTGAAAGAAATGAAAATGTTGTTTTAGTGTCCATCCTTTTGTGACAAAATGTTTTGTATTTCTGAATTTCGGATTGACCATAGTTGACGTCAGCAAGGATTCCTTTCATTCCCCATCATATATTAAACATTAAAAATAACAAGAATAAAGAAGAGGGATTATATATATTTTTTGACTAAACACAACTCCCACTCTCGACAGCACACCATGCTGCTTGGACTCTTCTTCCTCGTGATTTCACCAGTAGCCTAACACTGTCATTAACACTGTCAAGAGAGCAGCTCTTAAATATAAGCGTGTCTTGCTTTTTCCCTCCACGGTGGAGGCCGTGCGGATGGAGTTGTCATCGGTTAAGTCCTCGCCCTTGTTTTAACACATCTCCAGGGATCACTGCTTCTCGAGCAGACATTTACATTTACTCTTTTTACACACGTTTTTTTTTTTTATCTCGTTAAACTTGTTTCTTGGCAGGTTGACCTGTTGAGAGGGAGCCCACGGTGCCTCACAGCCAGTTGAGCTGCGTTCAAAAGCTGTTAGAACTGTGTTCAAAAATCCTCCTCTGGTTTCAGGCTCTGGGGAGCTCAGAATACTCTAGAGAGCAGCTTGTCCGTCTACTGCAAGCTTGAAAAAAAAATAGAATAATAAAGAAAATAATAAAGAATACATTTAACATTTGTTTTGCATTAAAACAGAGCATAAGTAAAAAAAATGTCAATAAAATAATAACAAATTGCTAATTTAGTGATCATATCAGCGTCCCTTCCACCTTGGTTTTAATGAGATGCGTTTTTGACTAATGAAGCGTATCCTTTCTATGAACAATACATGGGAGGGGGCTAACGTGAACACTTGTAAGGAAGTCCTTGATGGCCGATATAAGGCAAAGACAAGTCTGATTATATTAAACTGGCCATAAGCAGACTCAAGTTTCTCAAGGCCAAAGAAACCTAAATCTCTCCTGGTTATGGAAACAATGAATGTTTGTATCAAACTGTCCTCAAAAGCAAATATAATTGCATGCAGGCGATCATGTGAGCTTAATCTTAAAAAAGAAAACAAATGCAGCGCTGTATATCATACACATGCAGCTACATAAACACAGACGCAAAACCCAAACATGTTTAATTGACCACCAGCTTGTAACTAAATGTGCAGTATGTTATCTGTTTGTGTGTGTGAGTGGGACAGAGAGTGAAAGTGGAAGAGAGAAGCAGACAAAGAGAGAGCTGCATGGCCTCCCATCTCAAGGCGGGAGAGAGTGATACAACTGAGAAAGCAAGAGGACGTGGGAGGCGAGCGGGTGGGTGAGGGGTGAAGGGGAGCCCATCTAAACTCGTTTTCGAAAATCAGAACTTCTTTTCTAAAGTCAGCATTTCAAATCAGAGCGTGTCCCCTCTCATTTAATGCATCGTTTTGCGAAGTGATAAATTTGTGAATTAGACATACATCCTTTTTGCTTTTAAGATACTGGGCCTCATAAGGGAGGGAGCAGTGTGGAGGATTTAAGAGTGTTTCGCCGTGTCAAACATTAAAACCCACAGGGAGAGCATCAGCACAATTAGACTGGGGTGAAGGGAAGAGAGGGAAGGAAGAAAAAAAAAATCCACAGACAAAATCAGGATCTTAAGAGCAGCGGCGTTATTCGTCTGCACAGTAACGTGGTTATCTGTCGCGGGTGATCCTTTTAAACGCTTCGTTTGCAGGGATAAAAGCAGAGCGGAGGAAATAAACTTAGTTCTGCCTCCAATCTGCAAATCCTTGGTGGTCATGGAAGATGATCCCAATTTGCTTCTGAGCAGCACTGTCAGATCTCACAATAATAAATAATTTAAGACTTTAAGCAGCAATTATGCTCGATAAATGTGTAAAGCCTGTAGACCACTGCTTGCCATAGACGATGCTCAGGCTCCTACCAAAATACACCAGTCGCTACTTATGTCATAGCCAATAAATCATGCAGAAAGGTTAATGAGAAATATTTGATTAAATATCAGGTACATGCCCAGAACCTACTGCAGCTCTTTAAGTCTATATGATAAAAGGTCTATAATTACATTTATGCATCATTGATAGATGATTTGTTTGGCCTGGAAATACAATAATCAGTTCTGTTTGGGGTCCTGGAGACCCGGGTCACCTTTAACAGTGTTTGGAGCTTTACACTTAAGGCCTTGAAATGATATATTACTTCCGTTTTTGGGTCTCAAAGACAACAATTTTTACTTCACCTCACTGGCGTTAGAGGCTATACTCTTTATGGTGTTTGCAACATATCACATACATTTGTTTGAATTCTTGTTATTGGAGATTTATAACAGTTTGTTAACAAGTGGTCTAACAGGAAGTTTGACCTCACTGGGGTCGATCTGACCTCAAACATCAAATGTCACTATGTAAGATAACATACAGAACTTTTCTTCGTCTGTGAATAACTTTTTGGCAAACAAAGGATTTTTCTTCCCCAAAGATGGAATATCTCCCCGTTTGGTGTTAAAACAACGCTTTATGGATGAATGGATGTTTTAAGGTCAGAAGACAATAAAAATGCGATACTTAAAAATTTGCTGATATGAAAAGTATTTATGCCATGCACCTCGCAGTTAATAAAACAAGCTAAATTGTAATGTGAATTAAGGTGTTTGCAGGCATACCGACTGTAACTGAATTAACTGTGCCACGATGATTAATAAATAAATGCCAGAGCGGCATTAAAACAAACTTTTGAGTACTGACAAAGACTCACTGGAACAGTCAAACGTGTAACTTCAGATCATTACACTTCTATTTTGGATTGGAACCAATAAACCAAACCGTCAAATAGCCAAGTAAACAATAAGTAGAAACAATCGGAGCCAAGGCGTGCAGGGAGATAGGGCTGTCTGCCTTCAGAAGGCTGTGCTTCGGTTTGATTTCTCTCTCTGTGGAGCGGTTTCTTCTCTCATGAGCTCGCTGCCTCTTCTGTAGCCTCATGTTTGCCTTTTGTTTCTACTAAAAATTTGCCAAATCATCAAGTCTCCTCCAGATTCCACAGCTGCTTCGGTGAGACACTAAATGTAGAACAATAATTACACAATTTAACAATAAAGGATGGGGAAATTACTCTCTATTGCTTAACATGTTTGTTCTTTTTCACAATATAATGTCATTCGATTAATCTCTTTAGAAACGTAGATTTGAAATAAACCTTCCCCCAAATCATCATTAGTTCCTTTCTGTGGAAGAAAATAGCGCCAACGCAGCATTTACATTTATTACTGACTGGGAGCATTTCATTCCAGGATGTGAGTTGTGAGGTCTGTTACACAGCATGCTCATTTTCATTTTTAGGCTGGCAAAGGCTTGCGGAGGGAAACAAAGCCAGGGAGCACTCGAAAACGAGACAGAGATACTTTGGGAGAAAGAGAGGCTATAAGGTTTAGATTTTGGCAAGAGCCACTATTTACCTAGAAGAGTCACCGTGTCCATTTGGGCTAGGTATTTTGGTGGCCGCTGGAATCCAGTTTGTGAATACCTGCATTGAGCTACTGGGGCCGAGGCAATGCTGTGAGGCCACGGACAGACAGGAGCCACTGGTCACCACAGTTTGAACACGGTGCCCTCATGCTGTTTGCTCCCCTGCCGCCTCCTCTCCTGTATGGCCAGCACTGTGTTTGCTCATGCGTGGATATGAAATAGCAGCAAATATGATGTGATGTGTGGAAATGAGTGCCACCTTGCAGAAACCCAGATTCGTGTTTATTTTACTTTATGAAGTTTTTCGTACGTGTCTATGTTTGTCTAACTCCTGACAATCCTGGTAGAAATATATGTATACTGTATATATATATAAAAAAAGATGTGTGTCCATGAATTATTAATCATAAAAGGTTGAGTGTTAATATGTAGTTTAATTTGATTTTGATTCATTTAAAAGTAGTGTGTATACATTCTGAATGTATGCTTTGTGGCACATAAATACAGGTCGATATACAGTATATCTACATATTTTTCACAGTTGCAAGTTGAAATTTTAATCAAATCAAACTATCTGGCCAAATAATTACTGTAATGCAACTGAATAACATCTATCTGTAATGCATATTCTCCTCACAGACATAGCTTTCTTGTTATTAAATCATCTAAACAAATAATCCAATTTAATTTGTAAAAACTCATTGTTTCATTGCACAGAATGCATCACATACAGTAATTGTTGCCACACAAAAATCTTCTGCTGCAGAAGTTGCACACGTATCTTGCACTTGAGGCAGACACAAATGAGCATCGAGTCTGAGTATTCCTGGAATACCAAGGATGTGGCCACAGGGGTATGAAGAGAGCGGAGACAAGAGGAGAGGACTGGAGTGTGGGGATTTGAAGAAGAGACGAGGGAAAAAGAGAAAATTCCCAAAGACTTAATTCTCCTCCGTTCTCTTTTCCAGGCCGACAAGGTTTCTGCTCTCCCTATCGTTAGCAAAGCTGCAGTCCTACAGTGAAAAGCAGAGAAATGAAACGGCATTATGTGAAATGGCATTCCGACACTGTGCGCTGTCGTCGGAATCTTTTAAAGTTAACAGGCCATATAATTCATCCACTAAAATATTAGTCTCTTTCCCACAGGCCGGGGGTTAGTCATGGGGAGCTGGAAGGGCTGTTTGTTGTGTTGCGTTGTGGTGTGGGGGGGCTGAAATAAGCTTATTATCAAATTTCCCTCTGAAACTGCCTCATTTCTTGGATGCATGAAATGCCCCGTCTCTTCTGTGAGGGTGGCTGGTAATGCTGAGTGGCAGGTACTCCAGAACAGCGCCAGGGTCCGGTCTGTCGCCAAGGTGATGACGTTATGGCAACCAGCTGTCAAACGGCTGGATAACCGCCACCGTCGACAAAGACGCTCACCAGAACCAGCTGCTGCTAGCATTACCACCAATTAGGAGTCGGGAGCTGGGTGCCTGTCGGAGGAGAGGGAGGCCAACGGAGAACGGGGGAACAACACCATCACTGTCAGAGAGGGAGAGACCACTGAGGGACAACAGAGCTGCGACAGGAGCTGAAAAAACACAGGAAAGACAGTGAGAGAAAAAAGAAACGGCGAATGTAAAAAAGAGTAAATTAATTCCAGTGACGGTTGCTTGTGGTGACTAATTAATTTGGGAACTTTGTCAATGTGTTCCATGAAGGAAATTGAGAATGAATGCGATCGGAAAAAGCAGAATCTGCCACATAAGCTTGTTAACGCAATTTGAACACACAAAACTTGTGTGTGTGAGTCCAGAATGTCCCTTCATTTCATCAGACAGTAGGATTGAGAAATAGTCATACAGACAAACAGGATCCTACTACCTAACCTGAGTCATCTCTGACATCAACAGTGTGGTGTTCGGCGAACATCGGAGTAATGAAAGGGAACAACAGGAAGAGACTTGCAGTCTGGCTTTTGCACAGCAGCACAAATGTCCCCTGAACATGGACAGCCTTGTTGTCTAGTCAAGCATGTTCTGAATGGAGAGTAATTTCATGTCCTCGTGTAAAAGTATACCCCATTGTTTGAGAATTAAGCACAGCATATAGGCCTGTAATTATATACCTCCACAATAGCGGGTTTTCAGAAACGGGCTGGAAATAGCATCGGAAGGGTTCCGGTCTGAGCTCCGAACTACAGAGCTCCTAACGGCCTGACAGACTGTAAAATGGCAGAGGGCAGAGAATAGAATCAGAGACATTTTACTGCCTGTGGATTGGAGGGGGCTGCCGCCATTGTCCAGTAACTTCCTGATTTGCACTGTGGTGCATGGTTTATGCATGTGGGTACGGCGCTATGAAGGCTATTGTTGAAGGCGAGACTATTGTGAAGATTGTTTAGGAGGCGAGGACATCAGGAAGACAACGAGGGGAAAGTAAGAGCACCGAAAGACGACGCGATTAAAACGAGGGACGGAAACAAACATGCGGAGAGTCCAAATAAGAAAATCTATCAGTCCAACTCCAAAGCCATTTCGTATACTGAAACAACAAAGTGCTTTTACCCCAATTTAGCAAGTGAGCCGCCTGGCACGGTGCCTAACTACCCAGCAAATAGAGGGAATAATATCATTATATCATATACAATACAGGGAAATCCCAGTGGTGAGAAGACTGCATGAGCAGCTGTCTGATGGAGACAGTAGGCATGCGCACGGCAGTGTGTGTGCGCATGTGCTATGAAAAAAAAAGTACGGGGAGAGGCGTACAGTAGTTGTGTGTGTGTGTGTGTGTGTGTGTGTGTGTGTGTGTGTGTGTGTGTGTGTGTGTGTGTGTGTGTGTGTGTGTGTGTGTGTGCAAGCTTCGTCATTGACTTTGGCTTTGTAGCAGGCTCCCGGGCAGTGCTTTACCTGGGACCTAATCAGTCAGTGAGCCTCACTACCTCCCGGGACCTCCCAGCTGGAGGGGGGGGAAGTGTGTATGTGTGTGTGTGTGTGCATGTGTGTGTGTGTGTGAGAGAGAGAGAGAAAAAGGAAGTCTAAAGAGGGGGGCTGCAGACGGCTGTGCTGAACAGAACGGCCTTCTGGGAGCCAGTTCGACCCCGCCTTCTCAGTTTCAGTGCCCACGGCTCTCTCTGACTGGCCACAGTCAAGGTGATCTTTTGTTTCACTACACACACACACACACACACACACACACCTCCACAGGTACACACACACACACACATGCAGACAACGCAAAACAGACAGATTGAAATGTCACCGTTGCACTGATGTACAGGAGGTAACTCAAACTGTCATGCACCGCTCATTCACACCCACACATGCCACACACACACTCGCAGACGGTTGAAATTTGCTGAACAGTGGCAAATAAGGTCATATAATTTCTTTCCATAGGCAAATCTGGTTTGCGCCCAAATTTTGAGGGAAACGACCCACACAAATTAATCAGCCATCAGTGTGACTCCTAACTGCTTCTGACAGGATTTACAGGACATGGCAGCCTTTGTCTGGGACTGGGAGTGCTAAACGTGGTCAGACAGCGGTCCTACTCGATGAGGAGATGCTGGCCACGGGCCACGCTGAGCTCCCAGAGCCCCCTGGGCCTCAGTCCCTGGGGGTGAGCGCGGGTTCAAGGAGAAACCGCGTACCAGTCCACTGCCAGTCCGCAAGCTTCCAAATGGCCGACCTCCACCTGGAGAATCGCTTTACGTGGAGAAAGCGAGGCGATGAGGTTGAGGGAAGGAGAAGAAGGATGGTGCGGAGGAAAGGAAACATAGCAGGGTTGCCATGGCGAGGAAGCAGGGGAGTAAAACACAAACAGAGGCGGGTGGCACCGGGGGTTGTCAGCAGCGAGCGCAGTGACAGCTTCCCTGGCATGCCTCGCACCCCTGTGTTTGCTGAAGTCTGGTGGACAGAGCGACTCAAGACTCCTTTCCTACGTCGCACATCGAACCACCTCTCCCTGTCGTTTTCACTGAAACTTAAGCTTCTCGGTCTCCCGTCTAGTATAAAATGTGTTTTGTGGTACTGTACCTTTCCCAACTAATCCTTCACAGTCATGGTCCGATGGTTGTGACAGGAAGACCACCTGTGGCCAGGCAGACTGTGACCTAAATGTAGCTTATGGCAGGTCAGCTATATCATTAGTTTGTGTGTGTAGATTCGGGGGGATGGGTGTGATGTGTGTATCCGTGTATGCGTTTGTATTGTAGTTGAGAGCATGCTGTATGTTTGCATGTGCAATGTGTATGCAAATTGGATTTTCTTTGTATTTCACACGGTTTGATCAAATCTGTTCTCCCAGCTCACAGATGGGCCTGCCGGAGAATGTTGGAAAGACAATAACTGCCGAGGACGAGCCGGCATACTGTGGAGGACCTGGCAGAGGAAAAGCCGGGCTATTTGTAATGGAGGAAAACAAAGATGATATAAGATTTATTGAACCAACACGGCAGAGCAAATGAACAACAAATGAACAGAGCTCAGTGAAGGATAAAATAACACAGTGGAGAGGAGGCGTCCACAAACAGCGGTAAAAGCAGTCCTTTATCGATCCGGAGCAGTGAGCCTGCCAGCTACTGCTACCTTCCTCTTTCCAGGAAGACTCTGCACATACAGGATAGACCTTAAGGCATCTCAGTGTACCCTGTTTGTTTGTGTCGATGTGTGTGTGTGTGTGTGTAAGTTAAAGAATGTGTGCATATATCGCCCTCGGCCTGTGATCTCAAAAGTCAGCGGGTCTCTCACTTCACAGATACGTATTGTACGCACCACAAAAGGACCCGTCTATACGGTGAAAAGCAACAGAAGTCGCCCGCAAGCATTGTGTCCATAATGAATATCCTTCAAGGCCTGCAGAGTATTGGTTGACACGCAGTATAATCCTGATTGCATATGAATTAAGTGGAAGTGGGTTGAAATGTCACAGTGCACACGGTGACTCAGTTAACCACCTGGAATATATGACACCACGTCTCCTCTGGTGAAGACAGGACATCCCGAGCATGGGGGAACTGGGTCAAGGCTGAAATATTTATGGTGTAGACTCAATCACACACACACACACACACACACACAGACCTCAGAACTGGGAGCCACCAGCCTGTTGCTGGGGTGCAGGGCTGAGCTGGGGCTGCTAACCTTCCTGGTTGTGTGTGTCCGTGTGTGTGTGTGTATAGTGTGATCTGTTGTGAGGAGATAAGGTGACAGTAACTGGGTACACAGACATATCCATTTTAAGTCTGCTCGCTAATATGTGGTTGCCAACTCGGCCCAAACCCGACAGGGCCCGAGGTTATTTACATGCCCCTGCCAGTTTCGGGCTCATTTTTCGCGTGTATAGTGAGTGTTTGGGTCAGGCTTGAGTCTTAAATATTATCATAAAACATCACGTGTTACTCTTAAACTCGCTACTGTGGTTTTAGTATTTTGAAACATTATAGGAGAGGGTAACACATGTCAAAATATTAATGACATTTCGGAGGGCTTCAAATAAAAACAAAACATTACCTTCTGACTTCCCCCTGTAATAAGTTCCATACCCTTCAACAGTACTGGGACTAGTTTGTCTCTTACCTCGCTGCAGCACTTTCTTCGACAGTCTTAAGCAACCAAACATGGCTCTATACGAGGTGAACGAGGCATGCACATATGCTGCTGCCGTTCCAGTGTCCCCGCCTGTCCAAATGACGGCATGTCACAGAAATACTTCCCATAGTCACTGTGCGGTATTTTGTCAGACACACAGTGCAACCATGTAATTTAAAAGCAATTCCCAGGATGGAGTAAAATTGACAAATGGTTAAACATGACAAGGTTAAAAAGTATTTTCTTTTCTAAGGGGGAAAGAAAAACAATGTGAGCAAAACTTAAGGATCTTAAGGTGAGCAGTGAGACATCTCATACATAACACTACATATGCACTGTAACTGTGACATTTTAATGAGACTTCAGTTAGTTCTCCCACGCACTGCGCGGCCTCTCTCCGAATCCCTTACAGCACGTCAATCAGAAGCTTTTTTAAAATGCATTCATGTGAAAGATACCTACTGTGTTAACAGTTCCTAATGTACAGAAAATGTACGCATAATTACCAACAGAAGACATTCAGAAAGATGTAGATGTATATTTTTCCTCCCAACTTTTTTATTATTGCAGGCCAGGGTTTAATTAAAAAATGTCTAATTTAAATTATTGATAAAACATTTGATTACTGTCATTTTTTTGTGAGGTCATCTCTCATTGTTCAATGTCAAAAAAATATCGTGGCTCCGCGTTCGTCTCCCCGTTTCCTACAATTCTAATAAGAAAGTGGGTTTGCAACAAAGTTTGAATCGACACCGTCTACTGTACCGTCGCATCCTTACGTTCTGCAGAGAGATTTTTTAAACATCTTGTTGTTTCGCCTCACCCGGCGGTATGTTCAACACTGTAAACAGATGTTATTGCTATACAGGAATAAAGTTTGTGCTTCCCAAACGCCACGGTGGAACAGAAAGAATCAGACTCAGCACTGTTCTTACCTCTACTTTACACCCGACACGACACACACACACACACACACACACACACACGCAGACGATGAACCGAGAACACAGCCCCGGCACAGCGGCACAAACAAACACACTAAAAATACAAACTACGCATATCCAAACACTCCCACTCCTTAATGAGCTAGCACTTTTAAGAAAAGACTGCGCCACGACTCTATACCACACACTGATACCTTGAGGAGAACTCGCGATCGGAAGAGACGAACAGAAGAAAAGAAGCACTCTGGGATATGAAAGAGGAAGAGAAAAAGAGGAGGTGAGAGGAGAAATCAAAAAGCGCCTGGAGAGAGGGAGGAGAGCAGGAAGAGTAAAGTGTTGCACCTCGCTCCTCATATCTCTAAGGAAGATGATAGAGGGGATAGGAAGAAGGGGGGGGGGGGGGGGGGTGTCTGGGTGGAGGGGCGGTGGCGGTGGTGCTGGTGGAGGAGGGGTGGTATGCTGTCGCTCTCGGCAAACAAGCGGGTGAGTAAATAGACTCATGGGTGTAAGGGGTGGTGAAGGTAGGTGAGGCAGAGGGGGGGGAGGGGTGGATATACAGATGCTGTGGTGCTGGGGGAAACTCAGCTGTTAGGGCTCCATCTAGAGACCCCGGCCCTATATTGTGATGAGACTGGCGTATCTGTCTCGTTTACACACACATCGCCCGGCCCTTGCATCCCCCCCCCTCCTTCTTGCATCGCCCCCCCCCCATCAGCACTTCCCCCGCTGTCTTCAAACATCCCTAACAACCCTCTTCTCCATCCTCCAACCCCTTTTCTCACCCACTCCCGTCCTCCCCAGCCCTGCAGGCCCTTAACCTAGCTCTCATCTCTCTATCCCTTAAACCATCCCCCTCTTCACCAGCCTCCTCCTCTCCCTCCCTCTCTCTCCCTTCTCCATCTATCCGTCTGTCTCGCTCTCCCTCACTCCCTCCTTTTCACTCCCCCTCCTCCCCTCCGCCGATCATGTCCCTTGGGTCTGTGCACTGCTGCTCGGCTGATGAGGGGGAGGATATCGCTGCCAGTGCTTTGATCCTATGAAAGCTGATATCCAGAACAGAGCTTCAGATCCCGCCACTGGGCACCCTGGCATTTGAACGACATGGCTCTGTGCAAAGCCTCCGCGAGGAGGCCATTCCCCTATAGCCTGCCAGCTGGGATCGTTAAGTCTAGACAGGTGGAGCTGGCTTGTACACAGCCGATCACACCTGAGAGGTTGCATGGAGGCGTAGCACAGTAACCGGGGCAACGCGCAACTACTTGGTAGCAACTCATTTGCTTTTACAGAACTTTGTTTTCAGCCTATGATGCACGTAACGGTGCATGCACATGTTGAAACTAACAAAAAATATTATTTTAATTGAAGAATTATTCCCATTCATAGCAATATAAGACGGTAAAGCATCACATGCATGGGAGACTATGTAAACAGACAACTGGGTGATATATAATTACTGTCTTTGCAAATTATCCAGTAGCTATTTAGTGTGATTCCAAACAACAACAAACTATAGAAAAACCACACCGGCATCACAACTACGTCGCCCCGACTACCCAATAGCCAGACTCCAGGGCATCGTAGACGTCCGAGATTGGCAGCGTGCGTAAACACAACCCTGCCTTCTTTTTATGTTTTATGTTGCCCTAATCTAATTATAGGGGGGGCCATTTTCTTTGTTGTAGTTTAAACCGATTTTATGACCGTTTGATTTCTTCTGTGGCTTGGGCGTCCGCTCCCACCCTAAACTTCTCTAAATACTGCAGAGTGCTGATCAGGCAAGCTTCAGACGTAATGTTAACTGAGGAATGTGCAGCCCGCTTAATTACAGAAAGCCCCGTGAAGAACACAGAGCCTTCCGCCCAGCTCACTCAAAAAGCAGTTTCTCTTATTTTACTGAGTGCCAGACGAGTGATTTCTCTATTTTGTTTTACAAGCAGAACCAAAGGACGTAAATGGGTGCTTACTACAATGCAGATAAAAGATAATACTGCCCAGCGGTGCCAGGGAGGGAAAAAGTGGAAATGTTTGTCAGGGGAAATAACAATTTGGGATACAGTAAATCACGGTGGCACCTTTTAGAGCAGGACATGGTGGTATCTATTTAATTTACTCAAACCCTCATGTGGGAAACCCTGAACTAAAATAAACTTTAGTGGAATGACACATAATAATCATATTTTAAAAGAGTGTAATGGAGAATATTCAGCTTTCGACAGACTTCTATAAGTGTCTAGCTGGTTACATCAAAGCAATTGTGAAGAAAATAAACAATTAGCCATGGACTGGGAATATGTTCATAAATAATGGATTTCTTTTCTCTCTTAGAAAATAAGTTCCGCAATGAGTAACCTTATATAGATCTAAAAGTTTCATGCTGTGAATTGACACACAAGATATTAGCCTTTCCCCCACAGGCCACCGCAAAGGGGAGAATAAAAGAATGCCAATGACATGTGTGAATAACCAAACAACCACTGGAAACTTAGGAGCAAGTTAAGTAGCAGCATCACAAGTTGTGATATAATTGAGAAAGGAAGAAAAAGTGCTAATACAAAGGAAAAAGAAAACAGAATAAAGGGGGGAATTAATTCATTTTCTTATTAAAAGTTCTTTGTTTTATGTATAGACCTTTTTTTATAATCCCACAGCTTCGAGTTTCAGAGCGACTGTTTTCTTCATTTCTAGGATTCATCAAGGCACAATTTCAATTCATAATGTTCTTTCAAATAAAGTCCAATCACACACACACACACACCACACACACACACACTCTTGAGCTCCATTTAAAGCAGGTTGTCATAGTGTTCCGTGGGGGATGGGGAAAGGAGAGCAAAGGAAAAAAAGTTTCCCGGCTGTCCATCACTGAGCTATCAAAGTGTTATCTGTGCCAGACGCCCACTATCCTCAGCAGCGATACAGAGACAGCATCCAGGACCTTAGGACGCCGCGGGAAACACAGCAGGACGCCAAGAGAGGTGTGACAACGTCACTGGATGCAGCAGGCGCAGAATACTGAACACACATGTGCGCACACACACACACACACGGCCACACAATGGATACACAGTACGCACTCTGAAGAACACAAAGACAAGCACCAACACCATCTGATATTGCAAAACCATCACGCCTACACAAAACAGACGCTAGGAGTACTGTAAAACAGATATCTGTGATGCCATATCATATATACGTTTATTAATTAAAGTTAGTTGGAAAGCAATACTTTTGAACTATATCAAAGCTGAAATGTATACATTGTGGCAATTATTTTCCCCTACAGAGAGTGATAGCATAGCTTCTGTGAGGGGAGTCAACTTTAATCTAATAAAAAAGGTAAATTATTTGAAGTATACATGAGAATGACTTTTTATATTATTTTTAATCTGACAGTATGTTAAAACAAAGAGACAAAGCTAGAAAGAGGGACGCCAAAGAGAAAGTAATGAAAGGGAAAGATTCGTTAGAGCCACCCATATCCTGCCAGTATTGCACCACAAGAAGAAGAAGAAGAAGAAGAAAACAGAGGTAGCGAGTCCAAAAATCACTTGGAGGGGGGAAAAAAAAACAGCTATGTTGTTCAATATTTGGAAGACTTGGTGACTGTCTGCTCAAATATTGCCCCGTGGCTGTTGGGCTTGAGAGAGGAACAGAGTGGCAGTGAGACTGACAGTGAGATCTCTGTCAGTAACCAACACTCTGTTTATCCGTCTGTCTGTCTGTCTCTCTGTTTATCTGACTGTCAAATTATCCCTCTCAGCAAACAGCTCGCCATGAGCTGAATGTAAATAACACGGTCAGCGTCGGTCACGTGAGCCAGCTGGTCGGGCTCCTCTTTGGTCAGCCGAGCCGTCACACCGGCCACGTTCAAAGGAAACGCACTTTTTTCATTGAAGTTTTTTTTTTTCCGGGCTATTTTTGTGATGTGGCTGGTGAAATTCTGTTTGAGTTGCCTATTAGGGGGTCGTTTTACATTACAGGTACACTGTCTGCACTGTACTATATTTAAGCATGGCATCTATACATAGTAAATATCAAGTGTATCATGTAGAAAACAACAAAAAAATGCATTTCCTCGCTCTCACCTGAACGTTACAGGCCTGCTTGTCTGCCATTTTCCCTCAAGCCACAGTACACACTACGAATTACACAGGTTGGCCTTGTGAGTGACAGAAGCTTTCATTAAAATCAGATGATCCCGGATGAAAATATCTTCTGTTGAAAATCTCGATTCCACGCAGATTATGCAGCAAATATGCAGCGTGCAGACATAAAGAGACACATATCAGTGCATTGATTTGTGAATAGCCTCATCCTTGTCAAAACGATCGCTCTTTACATCAAAGAACCTACATCGACGTTTCCCTCTCGTCAGCTTTTCACATAAAAGGTTGGAATACGCAGCATGCCAGAAGCATTATGAATGCACGGGATTGATATGGATTTAAAAGCACAGGTCATATTCAAACAACTTAACACCAGTTAAAATTTTTGTGGAAAAAAATGCGTAAACTAGGGCCCGACCGATATATCGGCGGGCTGATATTAGGCATTTTCCAAACTATTGGTTACTATCGGTATCGGCATTTATAATGGCCGATAAATGAATATTTTAAAAATCAAATAAAAACGGACGAAACACCCAGAATTTGTCTCCAGTCTTGTTGGAAGTCATATTTATGAAGCTTACCAAGTCTTTTAATACATGTAACTTTGTGTATGGTTGTTGTTATTGTGTTTTTGTTCAAAGGACTTTAAGTTTTATATCTTAAGTTTGTATTTTTATACATTTTACTTATCAGAACTTTAATATATTTTGATGTCCCTCTGTTCCGTTGTGACAATAGAATAAACAAGTTTATTTTTAAACTGCATTATCATATTATTTTAGTGAAGACTCATAAATAACTACAAATAACTAATGTTAGGGAAATCTGTTAGTTTTCTTATGCGTTTCTGAAATAAAATAAAAAAAATATCGGCCGATATATCGCAATATCGGATTTTTAAATGAACAAACATTTGTATCGGTATCAGCCTTCAAAATCCTCCATCGGTCGGGCTCTAGTGTAAACCAGGTCTAAATTATTTGTATGCTTTAAGAAAAAAATGAAATGATCATCATTGAGCGCTTGCTAGAGCGTAACATTTAGCTTCAGGAACCGTTTCTAAAGAGCTTTTATTCTGTTTTGACCAAACGCCTTCTTTACTCACAGCCATTTGGTCCAGAATTGTCGGTGTCTGAAAAATACACAAGCAGATGTTTTGAAATGTGTAAACAGACGTCCCAAACAAAACTGGTCCAAATAACATAAAAGCCAAGAGGACATCCCACCTGTTTGGTTTCATTCGGTGTGTTAGCCAAACCGCTCGAGGTCCGGACGTCAACGCCACACGCCGGGGAAGGAAACACTGTGCAACTGTCACCGCCCTAATCAAAGAGGGCCTTTGATTTCATTACTAAAGTTGCTATTTTGTAATACACGGAAAAGTGTTTTTCACAAATGCAAATTGAGAATAGCTTCACAATACGGTTGTTCAACATTCACCCGAAAGCCAATATCCAGCCGAGATGATAACGGAGACATCACGAGTGGAAAAACTCGTATACATCGCTTAACAATACAACCCAACCAGAATCTAAGGAGCTGGGATTTGAACGGTACAAAGAGTGCCTTTGTGTGTGTAAAATATAGTGCTATAATACACTTGTCACCATGACAAAAGGGGGGGAAAAAGCACTCGGCAGTCTTGCAGAAGATAAAACTCCATTTCACTTTTCTCTGTAGCAAACGGCAGAAAGGTGACATGTGCTTCGTTTTTAGCATCATCGACTCTCACAGGATCCTCTGAAACGGGGAGCAAAATTATGCAGTCTGAACGGCTCCGCCGAGAGGCGGACGGAGCGGTGGTCAGGGAAGGTGAGAGGAGAGAATGAAGCAGAGCAGGAGTCGAGGAGACAGGCCTTTGACTGAGGCCTGATGCCACCCAGAAACGCATGCCAGAGTGCTGAAAACGGGGCCGGCAGAGAGGGACCAGCATCCGACCACTTCACAGGAGCGAGCAGGATGTTTGGACACAGCTCCGTACTTCACAAACACCGCTGGAGCCTAAAGCCTCCGCTGCCCCCATGTCAAGGCCGACCTACAGTATTGGCTCAGACAAAATATATGGACGTCTGTGTGCTAGACTCCCTACCTATCTATGTACATCAACAGACCTCTATTTACCAGGGAGACTCACGGTGGGGCTTGTCTGTCAGTGTCTGCGCATGATTATGTTTGATTATGTGTCTGGAGGTGTATATATTAATGAAATGGAGATTTGGGGATTTTGTATGTGTTGGTATGCCCGCGCATGTGTGTGGGTATGTGCCTGCATGGCTGCTGTTTATTTGTGTGTGCGCATGTGATGGAGGAGGAGAAAGGTGGCGTGTGGAAAACTGGTCTTGCTCAGAGCTGCTGCAGTCTGAACCTGTGTGGATGCCAAAGAAAACTGTGGTCGGAAGAGTCTGCTAATAGAGCATGAGGCATGTCACCTGAAACTAGAATCATCTGAAACCCAGAAACCACAGCAGGCAGGCATCTCCGTGGTCCTCTATTAAAGGGCCCGCCAGAGGCCCTGGGTGCGTGCCACCCTCCCACCGGGGTCCTCCCATTAGCTAGGCCTCTTCCGCTCGCGTGCCCAGCTGCACCATGGGACATCTTGTCGTCTTAGATGCGCTATTAACGCCTGTTCCAACGTCTGAGCTCACCTTACCACAGTTTCCCCAGGAAAGAGCCATCACGCGGAGCAGGAGACCTGGTGAGATCCCGGTGAGTTTCTAATCCTCACATTCACGCTACAGATTCGCAGTAAAGAGCATCGCATCGACACTTTTAACTCGCACACTTAAACCCGTGCTCACGCGAGCTATATCACATTTATAGGTTTGTGCTTCCACGCGGGGTCTTTTGTGGTGCGGAGCGAGACGTGTGTGAAGTCGGAGGTCGCCGGTCTACGAGGAACAACGGCGTCTTTGTGCAAAAGCCAGGTATCTACAGCGAGCGAAGGACATTGTGCCTATTCATACGCATGGTCTCGTGGCTTTCCCACCTGTCTGCCCAGCTTCTTTCACTCATCAGAGTCAGAGTTATTTCAGCAGCCATATAGCTTTTAGCTGGAGAGCTCCTTTTTAGAGGGAAAGTAGAGGGAAAGTAATAATTCAAAAAAAGGACGCGCTAGTTCAATGTCACTTGGCTGTCCAATCAAAAGCTTTTCATCAAAGTCCCATTTTTTTCAGCAGCTCTCAGGGTTTTTTTTTTATCTTGTTTTAAAGCTGGAGCTTCAAAGACTTTTTTTTTTATTTCATAGAATGTCAGTTGATCAACTGAGGACCACGTAGCCGTAGTTTTGACAATAGAAATCACCGCTTCCTGTACCGTCTATCAATACATAGAATTCGCACCTTTCTCAGGGGAAAAAAAAAAAAAAAAAAAAAAAACTTCTTAGATGCAAGAATGCACACATCTCATCTTAGCACAGGTGCAATAAAATGAGTCCCCCGCTGTAAGAGTAGCAATTTGGTGACAGGCTGTGGGTGGCGGGGAAGACGAATCGTGTCAATGGCGGCCATTAAAAAGGACCACACACTCTCCAGTCAGTGGCGAGGCATGATGGATGATTATCTCAAGGTGTGACAGGTGCTGCAATGGTGGGGGAGCGCTCGTTTCCCCCCCACCACCACCACCAACCCCCTCCCTCTGTCTTTCCTTGCCTCTCTCAGCGTATCTTGGTCAATGCTTTAACACCCCACTAACATGACTCTATTGACACACTCCAGATAGCGTCTGGTGGCTAATGAGTATCTGAGTGCCTCTCTCTCCCCCTTTCTTTCTCTCTCTCTGCTCCTCATCTCCCTGTTATCCTATTTTCACTGTCAGAGCAGTACAGTCTGGCCTATCTCACACACAAAGCCATTAGAGCTCGGCTGGCCTCACACACACACACAAAAAACACATACATCAAAATCCATTTTCACTGAAATATATATATTTTTTAGATCAAATACAAGTCTCATTATGAAACGCACTTTATATTCTGTAATATGATAACAAATTAACTTTTTTGCTTACCTCTTTTGGTTTCATTCACACCACAGGACTCAAGTTAGTGAGAGCCCTTTTTCCTATTTCACTCCCAAACCAGGAAGTTTGTACCGTCTTTAACATCTGACCCCAGACCAGAATAAATCACCATGTGCTATATCTTCCCAAGTGACAGCGAGTCAGAGGGAGTTTCCCCAAACGGAAAATTAAAATATTTAGGAAGCACAAGGATAACAACTCCTCGTTTCAGACAAATACGATCGCCTCGTTATTTGCTTTGCCATTCTGCACAGTAATATCTGAGCGTTGATAACTCCACTGAGAAATTGAATCGTTTTTAATAGACAGCTGTGATTTATCTGGTGGTGGCTGTCTGGGAAAGCAGAAGAGAGGCCTCAGAAGGCATGAAGCAAATGTGTTCACATCCGACGGTGTTGACCTTTGGCTGCCGTTCATTGAGGCCATTAAATGTGTTACTTGTAGTCTGGCGGTTGGTTCAGCATCTGCTTCGAACAGTGGATGTTTCAGTGACTAATATCAAATAGCAAAAGACGACTCTGTGATATTTCAGTTGGCTTCTATGAGACTAGAGGAGATTGCTGCCAGCAGAAATTGCATTTCAATTGTGTAAATTAAAATGTGCAACGCACCGCCGAACCACTTAAACACGGACCATTAAACAAATGATTTGTTGAATTGTTTCAGACACTGAATTTTTATGGCACCACATAAAATGAAATGCCGTGCCCCTCGAAATTCGGTGTTATTATTTTTCATTTTAACTGTGAAGTGCAATTTCAAGAACAGTTACTCCAAATTCTCATTTCTTAATTCATATTGCGGTATCGGCTTTTTCTGAGCCACTCAGCCCTGAGTGTCGACTGGAAGGTAGCCATCTCCTTCCCCGGCTGCCAACAGTGGGCTCACAGTCTTTGGCCATGTGGCACGGAGCCTTGCTCATTTTCCCTGCCAATGATCGCGACACATTCTCCTCACTCGGTGAAAGAGTTGCAAATCCTGTCATTTGTGTTACACTCCTGAAGGTCTAATCTCACACCTCCATCCTGAAACAGTAGATGACTGGAGAAATTTTAACCGGTCAGATTTTTGCCAGGGCAGCGTTAGCATCTCGCCGCGACTTAGTGCTTCTGCAGTTAATCAAACAAGGCAAAAAGAACTTTGAGTTATTTCAGTTTCAAAGTTACAACTTTTGTGTTGATTAATCCCAAGTGTGGGCAGTCACAGTACCTTTCCTGCCAGGATGGTTTCTTTCTAAATCAGGACACCTTGATGTGCGTTGTTGTGCTTATATCTCTGCCACATACAGGCAGGATGTGTAAAAAACGTGTTAGTTTGTTTTTTCATCCATTTAACTCACGGTTAGGTTAGTTTCACCAGCTACTGAACACCCGTGTCACACCTAATCATTCAGAGATGTGGTTAAACTGGTTTGGTTTCCAGGTTTTGAATTGGATTATTGCCCATCAATCAGACAAGTAAGTAATAAACAGAAGCAAAGCAGGCAGTTTATCTTTATCCGTTTGTGTATTGCATGTGTCTGATATGCAACCTGCTATATATTTACCGTAAATCTACTCATGTTTTTCACTGTTCATTTTACAAGGGTCTGAAAATGTCATATCACCAACTACACCTCCCATATCATTTTTCAGTTGTTGTCAATCTCAAGTTTAAAGTTGCTGTGAAATAAACAAATAAATCTAACCTCTAATTATACAGCAAAAATGAAGTAATTGCAATGCCCTATTTTGAAAAAAAAAACAAAAAAATAAAAAAGAAAGAAATATGAAAACAGCCAATTAACATGAAGAAAAGACCAAAAATAACACAAATAAATACAATACGTTCATTAGTCAATGTTGAATAATGGCTTTTAAGAAAAAGAAAGTGTTAATCCCCAGACAATAAGATCCTTCTGATACCTTCATTAAAGACTTCTTCCCTGCACTGTATGCTAATGAGATGTCTTAGTCATATTATTATTTGGAAAGAGAATGTTTTAATTTACATCTTCTGAATCTCATGAAGAGGAACTGGAGGCATTTTGGATTAAGGCACGTCAACCATGCTTGAACATGGAAGGTTAAGCATGGGTTGGTTCTGCAGCTCTGTGAAGACTTGTGGGGGTTGTAGTACTCAGTTAACACACTTTTGCTCAGGTGACTTAAGCTTACGTATGTGTCCTAAATGACCATCTATTTGTGATGATTTTTTTTAATTATTTTGATGTAAAATGTGAGTCAATAATTAATATAAAGATAGACCGACAGTCTTTGATTTGTGAGTAAGAAATCATGTCATAGTGGAGACTCCTGGCTACTAGCTGGTTGGATTTAAGCCATAAGGACAGACTGTGAAATAAGCAGGGCCCCCCACTCCCCACCCGACCCTTCCCTCTGGGCTGATGGTATCTCCCTCACTATATCAATTTCACTGTTACTGCCCAAATTTCCAGGCTCTGTGAAATGGTCCAAATAGCGTTACAAATGGTGAGAGATAAAAGGGTTAAACTAATTGCAGTTAGATAGTAATAAAAGTGATTCTTTTTTATTCTATGTCTACTATGCAAGACTGTCTGCACTATATCCTCAATAATACCCGGGCTGATTAAACTTTTTCCCTCATCTATTTCATTATTAAATGAAACATAGCCCTTTAAGACACACTGCTTGTGCCTATCTCAGAAGACAGAGAATTCGACATGCTAATTTTGAATTATCACACTTACAGTAGCGCCATATACTCAGAAGATACATGCCCACATCTATCTCTCTTATTCTCTTAACAAATCCTATTGTGTTCTTGGGTTTTTAAAATCAATTCCACTGACAAGACGTGACCAATCAGACGTATATATTTCCATTCAAACGTAATTCGCTGACAAGGCTTTGATTTTCGTGGATTCAGACATTTTTTTGCCGTGTTTTATCCGAGGTCTTTGTTGAAAGTAGTGCGTCAGATGTCAAAGACGGTATTGGAAATGATAGCTGTCATCGAACTCTGCTCATCTATGATTCACACTCAAACTACAAAGAAAAGCAACAAGAACAACGAGCTCTGTGGCTCGCAGTTCATGATTTAATGTTACCGTTTCTCCTCATCAACAAATGGCGGGGAATGGATTTAACAGTGCTGCTCATTTAAATCGCTACATCCAGATTTTTGATTGCACAAAAACCTGTCTATCTCCGTGACGGGCAAATATTTTGTTTATAATACATTTTCTTAAAGTACTGTGTCTATATTACATGCAACCAGATGTGAGTGACAGCAGGGCCGGTAGGTCTTTGGGCAAACAAAGCCGTAGCAACCTGCGCCGCACACTACGCTAGTGCCGTCAGTGTTTATGTAACGCTGGGCAAAAATCCATTATGCCAAAACTCATTTCCTGCACAAGAAAACTAAACAGGACCTGTCTAAAGAGGGAAGAGAAAATGTGAATATTGCACTTTGAAAAATTGATTCAGCTTTCCAGACGTCCACTGAGTAATGAGCTCGAGAGAGAGACGCGGCTGGGTGGTGTTTAGATAACACACAGGTAGTACACTATGTCTGTACAGTACTCATTAGTGTTGGTGAGAACAAAATGTTGAGAAAACTAAATATTGTATGACCACTGAGTTAGCTATGGACGGTATTGCAATAAAAACACATTTTTTTTGTTTAATTGGATATCTATATATACATTTAAATGCGTGGTAATATTCTTTTCAATACTTGATTTTTATTTTTCAACCACTTTGGTCTAATTACCAAATCTTAGCCGAGCCTTCTGTTACTTGATAACGTTGAAGTTTGCCTTCTAATCTTCAGCGCCACAACAAAGGAGCTGTCACATTGCAACCATTTCAGGAACTTACCCACCTCAAATAAACTTTTCGATAGTTCCCCAAACAGAACTAATGACCTTGAAAGGAGAGCAAATTAGCAAACATACAGAGCCATCTGTGTGCCCCGCAGGCAGGCGAATTATTCCGTCTTTGCCAAGGTAGTGTAATGAAGCTCGTACATTTTACATGCAAATCTCCGCCTAATCTTACTCCTCTCCCTGCCAATGTCTCCACCAAATAAATATATAAAACCCAATTATGATTTAATTAATAGAAATCTACCGTTCCGTGGAATTGCTACTTTGGCTGGGTTGACTCTGGGACTTGGGCATATTAGTTGCACCGTTAAACCACTATGTGGCTTCACCGTGAAGCCTCATCAGCTCCTGCTCTTCAAACAGGCCCCCCGGGCAGTACAGGAGGCATCCTGAGGTCTAAGCACCACAAACCCACCGACCCTTACAGTCGAAGCAAGACAAACCGCTGGGATACTGTCATTCTTGCTTGATTCCCCTCTCGTTCTTGCTTTCTATTGCAGATGTACCAAAGATATTTGAAGTCGCATTTGCTATAGTGACCTCCAGAGAGCTCTTGTTCTGCAACGCTCTACGAGTGTGTGTGTGCGTGTGTGTGTGTGTGTGTGTGTGTGTGTGTGTGTGTGTGTGTGTGTGTGTGTGTGTGTGTCTGCCCTCTCATTCTCTGTCAGGATGAAGAAAGCAGACATGCTTCATTAGCCTCTCAATGGCAAGGTGTTATTAGAGCAGCCAACATCCCAGAGACACTGTTTTTTTGCCGCTCTCCCTTCCACACAGAGGACAGCAGATACAAACACACACACACACACACACACACAAACACACAGACACACAGACACACACACACACACACAAATCAGACCACCGTGTTTTCTATCTTATGTCGTCAATTTCTTCGCAACATAAATGTGACTCAGATGAACCAATTTGCAACTCACGCACACACTGACAAACACATGTAGGGTTTCAACACTCGCACATGAATGTACACAACAGTTTCGCAACACCATCACCATTACACAAAGTTTATCCCCGGTCTGTTCTCTGGAAGTCATCCACTAAGTGCCCTGGATCTGGCTGCTCCTGCGTCCCCACTGATAGGAGGCCATACAGCTTAGCACCGCCGAGCCGGCCTCTGCCACGCCAGTCAAGTGTCTGCCCATACAAGGACATGCCTTTGTACCCCCCATTCAACTGTCCTGTCCCGTCCTCCACCCTGCTCTGACCTGACCTGCGGACCCTTTGCCCCGCAGTCTAAATGCTCGTTGTTCCCCGTGGGCAGCGGGGAGGAGGCGATGGCCGGCACACAAAGTCGCAGCCTGAAAGGAAGGATAACGACACTGCGGATATGCACACTGTTAAATCTTTAGTTCCGTGCCGTTGCAAGATGCATAAAATCCTGACACTTTGTGTTGGAGGATGGGAGTCTTTCCTGTCAGACGGGATAAGCTTTGACTTCAGAAAGGCTTGTGTGCCCTTCCTGATATCTGCTGCTGTCTCCTCTGGTAAACAGCATGTAGGCAGTAAGACAAAGACTCAACACACACTTCTTCTTGCTTTTGTCTCACTCTGAATTTTCCTCTCACTTTGACAGTCTCTGTCATTCCCACTCAGCTTTTCTTCTTCTTCATGTTCTCCCTCTTTAACTCTCACTAGGTATCTCACCTGCCTTTCACTCTCCCTTTTTCCGTCTGCTCCCTCTCTTCCCTCTGTCTCAAGCAAAAGGATCCAATGACTGATACGGAGTGATTTTCCCGGGACTGTGGGGATCGCAGAGCAGCTATCAGGGCCTTTCAATCTCTCCTCTGTGGAGGGGGGGGCGATAGCAGTATCCTAATGGGCCTGTTCTATCAGCGAATGGCGGGTCCCTGCTCTGCAAGGAGACAAGGGGAAAGAGAGGGAGCCGGAGAAAGAGAGAGCGTATGTGTGTGTGTGTGTGTGTGTGAGACTGATCATTCTGACGCCTCCATCTGATAGCACTGGAGAGGTCCCCTGTCAAATGATACAGCACAGGCTCCCGTCTCTCTCTCTCTTCAGCTCTTTCTTCTTTTCTCTTTCTTCCAGCTCACATATTTGCCACCCTCAAATGTGCATTCTCTGCTCACTGATGTCCTCCCGTTTAGGAATAATTCACCAAACACACATCATTATTCACAAACATTAAATACCTACAACAACAAAAAAAAACTTAAATTGGTTCCCATCTTGCCACCTAATTTCCCGTTACACCTTTCCCATTTTAAGTGTTGTGCTGTAAATTCAAATTTTGACAAATATGTTATTTGTATCCCCCGTACAGCACAGAGACAGCTACTTATCCCCCCATAAACACCTTCCACCCACTCTTTCTGTTCTCACTTTGCAGCAATTATTAGGAGCTAATAGATTTGCAGTGTTGCCATTCGGTGATCCAATTACTAGGATCTCCATTAGCAATTAACTTCTAGCTAAAAATAACAATAATGCCAATTACATGCACACTTAATCACATAATCAGCATATTCTGTCACTGCACAGTTATTGTGATTACCTCTATGTTTCATGAATTGCCTTGCCAGAGGGACGAGAGCACACATCAATGACAATTTTGATTACATGAGAATTACAAATGCAACATCGTATGCTAGGATAATGAGTGGGCCAGAGAGGCCATTCTCTGGTTCCTAAATTGATTTCTGTGGATGACAAAAGAGGATGGGGTTTGGTTTTTGTAAGTGGATGGACTGTAAATTAATTGTGAGCACTAAGCTGACAAATGTTCATAGACAATCAAGCAATATTTTCATATTTGTCTGATTTGGGTTAGCTGCTCACATTCCCAGTCTGTTCATAAAAATGTGCCTTTAGTCTTGCCAGGATTTGGGATACAAGAGGGCTGGAAGAATAGCGTCCAAAATATACAAGGAGAAGTTGAAAGCTGCAGAACGTCGAGGCAGGCAGCTATTATCCTACTGTTTATAACATAAAAAGATGGTGGACAAGCTTTTATTGAGTTTAAAGAAGCCAACAGGCAGCAGTGAACAAATACTTTAGACCCAACATTTGATTTTCGGCTAAACACCTATAAACATGTCTACAACATACAGGGTTGATCCACTTTTATATGAATGGCTTCCTCCGCAAAAACAAAAAACAAACTACTCACATGAATGATTCATTTTTTTGGGTGAACCGTTTCTCTTAAAATTATGATCACATTACTCACTGGTACTTTGGGATATTCTGCTTTTTTAACTGGATACTCCCCAGAGATTACTTTGGTATTACTAATCTGGTCCAATATGGGACTTTCCCTGTCCACTTCCCAACAAATTGCCTTCTGACCCTGTATGGGCCTGGCAGAGGACCTGGTATTGGAGCGCAAGTAAAGACATGAGAAAATGGGGGATGTTGGTGTTGGTCTTTCCAAGAGGACGGTGGAAAAGTCCCAGTATGAAGCTCTGAATTACCGGAGGTCTTTAGGGGGGACTACTTTTCTTTTAATTCTTCTATTTTTTCACTTTATTGTATGACATTTTATGATGTGAAGCACTGAGTCTGCCTTGTGTATGAAAGGTGCTATCCAAATAAAGTTGCCTTGCCTTACTGTAGGTCGGGCTTTGGTATGCCCCCATGTTTCCCTATTTCTTTTGAACCCTGATCATGTGACCCTTTTGTTGGTGTCATTTGTTTAGAGTTGGCTGCATGTATCGTGAGTGTTACTTATTCTCCACCCTGAGGCTCGTATCAGTCCTCCCCCACAATCACGCACATACACAAGGGACGTCGAGTTATGATGCCTTTTATGGGATTGGAGGGATGTGGGGATGGATGGACAGACTAAATACCTCAACGATCCTCAAACACAAAGCAGCCTGTTGGTCATTCTGCGTCCCGTGTTTCCTTCTGTGCCGTTGCGTGGAGCCGAACGGGAATGCGTGCGTCTCAAGATGCGTGTACATCTGTCCGGAAAGCGTCCTTCTCCACCACAAGCTACTGTGTGTCAGCGGCAGCCATGCAGGCCCCCCTGTGGGGATTCTGGGAGTGAGCCTGGTGCGTCTACATGGTGTCTGGTGTCTCTGCAGTAATGACCAACAGGTGTGTTCTATTGTTAGTGCCTGCAGTGTACTGTATTGATGGGAGAGGAGCGCACACAACCATACACGGCGACAAGCATGTGTGCGAGTTAAGTGTGTGACTGCATTTAATGCGAAAACTCCACCGCTGTTCCTTCTTCTTCTTCTTCTTCTTCTCGTCTCATCAAAGGCGTGTGATTACCGCACCCAAAGCAGACGCCATGTCTGTCGCTGACTTGGCCTCTTAGTCATTCCTGCCCCGGGATCAAAAGACACTTAACCAGGACCGAAGCCTTTTCCCTGCCAACGTGTGGCCTTTGATTAAGGTTTAGCTTCAGACACCATGTGAGGGGTGGTTATGACAGATACAAGCTTTCAAGAGGCCGCCAGGAGTAAAAGGCTAGGGAATGTGTGTCATCTGCTTTCGGAATGTGGAGGTACAGGGGGGGGGAAGCATTCCTGGTGGCAGGGTTTGAATTCCTCCACCCAGACTTGTGTACAACCAGACCGGCCTTATGGTTGCATCTGTCCTGGAGGTCAAAGTGTTTGTAGGGCACGCTGGAATGTGAGCTTGTGCACGGATCTACTGTAAACACATGCGCAGAGGGCTTTCTCAGTCATTTAACGGAAAATAATTTACCCTTTCTCCTGTTTGTTTAAAGAATTTGCCCACAGATGGACTGATTCCTTAAACAAACAAGCAATACGTGCGCGTTTCATGTCGCTGCAAAAACCAACATTCAAATTATGTTGCTTTTTCTTTTCCTGTGTAATTACCCTGCTATTACACAAATATACTGGGTTTGTATTTGAATGAGGGTTTCCTTCTCCTTTTTTTTTTTTTTTGCTTTTTTGTTTTATAATGTGAAAAGTATGCTTTGTTCATGCATTTGAGCCAGTGGGTGTACTGTGGTGAGGGCCAGTGAACCAGGTCTGGGAAGTGGGTTGTGAGACAGACGTGGAAGTTGACGCTGCCGGAGAAGATGAAGTGGCAATGGGCTGTACGCTGGTGTGAGAGTTACAGAGGTGGAGGCTGCAGCAGAGCAATGTAATAGGGGCAAGAGAATGGCGTGGTGTGGTGGCAGCATCCAGCCACAGAGAGAGAGAGAGAGCATGTCTGAACATGTAGACTGGGTATACTTCTTCTGAAAATAGTAAGAGCGCTGTGGTAGCTTGCCTCTCTGGTCCAGTCAACTTTCCTCTCTCTCTCTCTCCCCATCTCTCTCTTCCTCTCTCCCCCTCTCTCTCTCTCTCATCACTGACATGTGCTGTCTGGTCGGGACACACTCCATCATTCAAAGGGGAGTTTATTAATAGGCCCTGAGCAAACACAGTCAAGTCTAAAAGTTTCCAAAGGGCTGTGCCACAGGCTAGAATTTCATAATGGGATAATAACATGTATGGATTATTACATATCCTCTTTATTTATCTGTAATAATATTAGCCCCAGCTAAGACATGTCACTCAGTGTGAGTGGCAGCTTGCGACATTTTATGGTTTGTCAGCATGGAAAGGTTTGATTTGTTTCAGTGTGAGGAGCCGGGGACGGAACAGCGAGGCCTTGGTGATTCGGTTGTTGATGCCCCGCCAAAGTGAGAAGAATGGGAGTATTTAGTCATGACTGTAATGAGGAACGGGCATTTGTTGTGGTTATTAGATGTCAATCACCTTATCCATCTACTCCCAAATCACCACTTGCACCAAGTTGATACAGTTTGACTGTGGAAAGGGAAACCTTCAAACGCATCCACAAGAATCAGAAGAATTTCCCATTTGCAAGAAAGCAGCAGGTTTGCTTCACCTCATATAGTTTGGGGTTTTGGCCTTTTGAAAGCCCCCTTCCATTCCAAATGAAACGACTTTTCGTGCCCACGTGTCATGCTGCGTGCACGGTTGCATGAAGTAATAGCAGTTATTTGGTCTGCATCATTTGAAAGCCAAGCCATTCAAAGTAATCCATTATGAGATATGAACAAAAAAACAACTTCAATGTCTGCTACTTAAACGTCTGCAGCACCTGTGGCTTAAAAGTGCTCGCAGGCAAAGTCCGTGTTTAGTTTGGAAGACATTTTCCCCAGAGGGCAGCTGATTCTCATTGTCTTAAACCACGTCACGTGACGTCTGAGAATAAGAGAAGGCCGGGACACGGATTAGAAACGATAAAGGAAGGTAAGAAACAGTAGTTTCCACATGTTCCAGACAACAAGGCGCTCCTCCATCATGTCGAAGCCACATTCAAAAACACGCCAGACATCAAAGGCTCTCTGTTTACATCTGAAGAAGGGCAACCGTATTGTTACATCTCTTCCTTTGACCCTGATCCCGATCTTTGCCACGGAATGAAGGCGGCAGACCACTGTGTTCCCCAGCCGCCACAGGACTGACCGCTGCCCCCACCCAGACAAACTAGACAATCCCATAAGAGCTGCCTGGATGACCGAGCCAAAGAATGAAGCACGCAAGTCCCAAAGGGAAGCAACCGTCCCTGGGTGAGACTCCATGGGTTGACTTGATCACAGATCCAGTCTAGACTGGAACTTCTCCGTGTGAAATCTAGTATCCCGATACATAATGTTGTCTATGTGACCACTACACGAACACGCACCACTGACTGTTGCCTCTTTGTATTACATTTAAGCACACACGGAGAGTGATTTTGCAGTTTATCGTACAGTTTCATGACATTGTAATCTTTACAGACACTCCGGCTTCAACGTTAAAGTCATGAATGTGGTAACACAGGCCAAGAAACGCACACAATAACCTGCAATTACCGCCGTCACATGATCTTGAAAGGGTTAGGGACAATGATACAATCCCAACAACCTTAAAGGTTAGTTTTGGCATTGGTGTAGTTGTAGTTTGTGGTTCGCAGTCAAGTTGCAGACATAGTGGTTATTAATCTAAATATACCAAAACCATACCGATGTTCATTCAGAGGGAAGAAAATGTTTTTGATCCTTTTGTCCATTTCCAAAGTTACGGAAGACTTTCCATTTGAGAAACATAATGAGAGCCATGCTTGTTAAATTGGAACATATATACGTCTATGTTAAAATAGTCAGGCAATTTGAAGACTAGCTAAGTGTGCCTTTAGTCGGGTTTATTGTCGACAGCAGGCCAGAAAACACGAGTGAGGTTTTGCTTCTTTTGCTGCTTTTATTTTTTTTGTAAACGGGGGCAAAAAGCTCTGTCGTCGTCTGACCACAGGAATCTGGCCATCCAGGCCGGCCTCTCTAATGTGGCCCGCCACCACAACCTCATGCATTCCAGAGCGCACAAACATGTTGACCAAACGGGACTCATCAATCCAGATTACTCCAGCACCCAGCTCTTAAACATCCACGCTGTTTTTCACTTGTTCCCTTTCACCAAACCACCTGCCCATCGGGCCAATATGGTTCTCATTAAGCTGACATCATTCTTAACACACCATTTCCTTCAGGCGTGCTTAACTATTTTCCGGAAAAGCTTCTGAGTGATCGGCCTATGATTTGGGGCCTGAACAAAAAACAAAAAAAATGAAATAAAAAACAACTCGAGAAGAATTTGTTTTTCCCTTAATTATGTCAAATTTCATTAACAATATCGTGTGAATAAACTTGAACTTGCCGTTTCTTCACTGTGCACCGACGCAGTTTTTCTTACAAACAATGCAGTGAAGCGCTCCGCACTGAAACACCAGCTGTCTCAGGCACTGTCAGAACAATTATATTCCCAGTACAGATGATAGTTTGCACTACAACTAATAGCAATATGTCAGCAGTGACGGTGATTAAGGTTGCTGGATAGGGTCAGCCTTCTTCTATCAGCGAGCGTCGGGATCCTGTGATGACTCTCACATCGGGGTGTCTGAGTTCCACCATTCCCATTCTTCTTTCAATTTGATAGCTAATCAATGAGGGGCCTGGAGGAGGACCAGCTGAGTTCATACGAAAGGATCCTAATTGAATCTGACAATAATTTTCACATATTTCTCTTGCTCTGTCTCAGATGCCATTAGCGACATCGCTGTGATAATAGTTGCCATGACAGCATGAGCAATGCTCATTAATGACCTGGCTGGTGGTAATGCACTGGGCAATATTTCCCTTTCCTCCTCCTCTCTTTGCTTTCTTTCTTTTTTTTTTAAACCTTCTCTCATTTTAAGATTTTTCATCACAAACATTTAAGAAAGCACATTGATGGATTTTCACATCTAAAAAATAATGCCATTTCCTCCAATATCATTTCAAAGAGTGTCTAAAGTGAAAAAATCTCTAAAACAATAAAATGACTTTAAACAAGGGGCCTGGGGATCGTTTTTGCTGTCGATATAATCCACCGACCACAGTCTCCACAGCAAAGTGGCTCATGTGGACAACAGCCTCCATAAGGATTCTATTCTTATGCTCCGAGCGCAACAGAGCAAAGTCGACGCAAAACAAACATCTGTTGTGGACAGGCCTGTGTTTTCAGTGTGGTCTGGAGCCGCTTAACGAGGGCCGCGGACAATTTCCCAAGAGGCTCGGAAGGACAAACACCTCCCCTTTTACTGAGGACAAACGTTTCTGGAGGGGACCGCGTCCGTCTGCGCTCACTGTAAACACGAGGGTGTCAGGAACCAATGTCACATGCCACTGGTGGGGGACTTCCGGCGTGGAGGGCCAAGAAGACAACCACAGAGGCACTCTGTGGAAAATGAGAAAGCAGCTGTACACAGACTCACTAACATGCTCGCTTGCACGTACGGTACGTGCACACGCGCTCATGCAAGCTCACAGGGCTAGCCGTCAAATAACAAAAAACTAAAACAGGAGAACCAGAAGATATCTATTCTGTGGATTTTGAAGTAGTTGTTCAGTTGCAGTTGCATTACCAGTATGACTAACTGTGTTCTGCCAGTAAACAGCCATTACATGTGCTGAATTGGGGAACTGAGAATGTCTCGGTCGGTTCTTCACGACAGGCCAGCAGCAGGAGAACGAAGCGTTTCAACTGACATCAGCACCTTAAAGCAAATACAGAGAATCGCATAGCAAATGTAGTGGAGAGTTTTAATTAAAGTGCCATACACAAAGAAATATGGCAAGTGGACATTAATAAAAGCATGATTTTCGCATCAGGGTGCAATAGTTTATTGTAATAGGTAGAAAGTAATTATTTTTAAAGTAATCATAAACATCAGGTTAAGTAGATTTTGATTTTTCTGTGCACTCGTGTACAAAATATTCAAATGTGCAAACAGGTTGGTACTTAAAAGAACATTTTAAAACCCCTTGAAAACACATTCAGTGTCAACGTTGGCTTCCTTAAAGCAACATAGTGTAGCGCTCCTAACGCAACACGCACGAGGGAGGAGATCTCTTGCTGCTTGAGTGGATACACGTTTGAACCCCTTTGTTACGGAGGAGAAAGAAACATGATGAAGTTGGCTGACGGATTCCATTGGTCCCGAGGCTGTTTGACGTGCTGCATCCTGGCAAATTAAGGTTAAGGCAAGGTAGATGGAATCTATCAGAGCTTGACTCTGCCTCATCAGATGGAACAAGCAGCTGCAGGGCATCCCTTGTCTCGGGTCCTGTCATTACACACATGCGTTTATGTACGTGAGCAGGCACACAGTCATCCATGTCTGCACAAACACACGTGCACTGTGCACTTTGTATGCATTTGCTTTTATCTGCAGAAAATGCGATGCACATTACTCACTTTTTCCCCCCATATACAGGACATACAGCAAGAAAATTAGCCAAAACAAAGGAAATTCTTTGTGTCAAATATGCTAAAGGGGCAACATCAATTAATCACCATGGCACCCGACGGCACGAATGCACTAAAAATATAGTAAAGCACTATATGTACGTATGAAATGTGATTTCAGATCCCTATTCCAAGTTTATGTTTGGAGAAGTGCTTTGTCACTGATGTTTACAGTATCCTGATGTGCCACCGCCACATACCATTATAGTAGTACAGACAAAGAGAGTATAATGATTCAAGACCGAGAGACGCTGTCTCTGTTTAAGAGGAAGTGAGGCAGGAAGTGCTCGTGAGGGAAGCTACTGCAGACGACGTGTCCAATACGCCAGCTTTCCTGTATAGTAACTATGCGTCACTAAATATTGTATGACTGAGAGATATAATAAGTAAAGAACATAATAAGAATACTGACTTGTCATATCACCCTCCGCCAATTCACACTCAAACTTGATATATGCTCAAACACACACACACATAAAACCCCTGATGTCTGCAGCATCTCAGGAAGTGAAGCGTTTCAACACTTCTGTCTCCTCGCAGAGCAGCTGGACAGACAGACAGTCAGTCAGGACAGAGAGGGGCTTTCCAACACACTCAAACCCTCCCAACACTTATAGGTTCAGGTTGAAAACCAGACAGACAGAGAAACAAACAGACGTGCACACACTCCCCGCCCACCCCACCACAGCCCCCAGCATTACCAAGAACACACTTCCCCTTTTTTTTCCGTGCAGGCTTCGGTACCGCTAATACCCAACACACCACTGGCAACCCTCACTGATCAGCCACCAATACCACCCACTGGAAGAAAAGACTCTTAACTGTTACTTAATGTGATTATGTTCAAACAAAAACATGTTTAATAAAATAGATTTTTTTCTGCAATGGTGAACTGCATGCGAGTCTGATGTAGACTGGTTTAAGATCATCTGAAGGGCCTTTTGTCTTGACTGGTTACAGCACAGGCGACTCCTACTCCGCCGCTAAGACTGTGCACCATGACAGAATGAGGACGAGCGTGTGGATAAAGGTTTACTCTGCTGCACTTATATAATTCTGTGTTTGTGAACGAAGATCTGCCCATTTGCACACTGTGAGCGGAGCTTAGTAGGAGCTGAAATTCATCAGTGTTTGTCTACGTGTAAACAGGCATTTGTAGGCTTAAACGACACTGCTCAGAGAGAAACTGTAGAAATGTCATTATTATTATTATTATTATATTTCAAACGAGTGGAACTCCATAAAAAAAAAGCCATTTCCAATGTGACTAGAGTTATGATATTATTGCGTTGACATCACAAATCGATGTCTCCGGCAATCCAACGTCTCATCAGTAGCATGCGTAGGCTTCATTTGTATGCATGGTCACATGCATTTATATCATTTTACTGTCACAACTATGTAAACATCATTAGATAGTCGGGGGAACAGCCGTTTACAAGTCCAACAAAAGGGAGCCACGGCGAACATACGTATCCCATTTTACTGTCTTTTGTTTAAGTGAGCAAATTAAATATCAGGGGCTAAGACGGGAGCAGAACAGTCAGTTAATTATGTCTAATAAATCTTGGTCCAAATTGCCCTGCAGGGGTGGAAACGGCTGCCGGGGAACAGAGGAACCGAAGTGGCACTTTGGTATTTGTTATTCTACCTTAACAGATTACGCACGCTGACTTGTCATCCCTCATCCGGTTGGGCAAGTGAAGTGAAGGGAGAACGTCAACGCGCCGTCGGTCACTGCTTCTGTTTACCTCGCCGTAGCCCGAGGGTAACAGGCACTAATCAGCATCCAGCAAAATGCTCTGTAATTGGCCGTATTTACTCTGTTTTAGCATGATTGCACGCCTGATTGGATTGTCGTATCCCATTCGAGGAAAAAAAAAAAGGGTCTCCCTCTTATTGTGTTTGTTTGTGTGCACATGCGTCTCTGCATGTGTGTGTGTGTGTGTGTGTGTGGCATCGGTGTGGTGCTATAGAGGGTTTCAGGACAGGTGGTGAAAAAGTATTGTTTTTCTTTGTTTTTTTATCAGTATTATTTATTTTTTAAACCATCAACTCCCTAGAGTCGGAGACAATAACAGATTATAGAGTTGAAGGCATTTTATTTCCTTTAACTCATCTCTGTTATATTTTAAGACTGATGTGTGTGTGTGTGTGTGTGTGTGTGTGTGTGTGTGTGTGGGGGGGGGGGGGGGGGGGGATATTCCTCAAGTTCCTCTTTTTTTCCCTCCTTCTCTATAACCACCACCTCAGTTCAACTCCCTGCAAAATATGTCACTCTGACCACAGAAATGTATCTGAAATATAAAAAAAGAAGAAGAAAAAGAAGAAATATCCCCTTAAAAAGTATGGTGAGGTTTACGGCACACATATGCAGATCGTGTGGGCTCTGAGGTCTGTCCCCTACTGTAGGCTACCAGAACACTCGGCTCTTTGTGCAACAGTATGTAAAACGAAACTTGATAAATGTCCACCACATACAGTGGATGGTTGGCGTGCTGGTTTGGGGGGTTAAATTCTGTTGAGAGATAGGTATGTGCCGTATCAAACTATGTTTTTGTTGAAGTGAGAAAACAACACTGCAGATTATGTTCAGAATCAAAAATTCAAGAGTTGAGTGGACGCAGCGGTGAGTTGTCATCCTGACGGACGCCCCGCAGGACTACAATGAGAAATGGTGAATTTCCTCTCGAGCTTACACGCGGCCCACTGGAGGGAAATGAGACATTACCTGCTGTGTTGTGTGCATATAAAATGAATATAAAGCACAAGTAAAACTTTCTTTTAGCACCACACAGTCCCTGTCTATGTGTAAAAAGCTGACCTTCACATACGGAGTGGTGTGTTGATAGGAAGCTCTCCTCTGGGATATAATTCAGGATAAGCTAATTGCTGGTCTCAACAAAAAAAAAAGGAGATAGAAAGCAGTAGCACCGCTTCTCTGGAGAGTTTCAAACATATTGGTTCATGAGGGGTTCTGAATGTTTTCCTCCTAACACCCTGTTTTTAGCCAAACTGATATGTGTCTTCGGGGTATTTTTCATACTGTCTGTTAACACTGCATTGGAGAGATGTCTGAGTGAGCACAAGTTGAACTGCACCTTTCCAGAGGCTGGCAAATGTTTGAATTGGGAGCTATGAAGGGGGATAGGTGGGGTATAACTGGGATTTTGCCATGAGGTAAATTGGCAACAGACCAATGATGGAGGAATGTCATAGATATGATTTAGAGGTTGGTTTCAGGGGTGCAGTGAGTAACCTAGACAGATTCTTACAGATCTTGAGAGGGACATAACTGCAGCAGTTCTGAAACAAGAGCGCTCAAAATCGGATCAATGAGTGACTTGAGGCTTACAATGGAGACAAAAATAGGCCATTGGTATCATTTGTTTTGTGAAATTTGTTTTGTGGTGGTTGTGTTGCGATGTATAGTTTGCCTTTAATGTGAAAAAACAGTACAGTACGCCCATTTGTTGCACTTTAAAGTGAAGAGCGTCGACTCAAAGACTGCGTAATGTAGTGCAACTAATTAAGCATACGCATCTTAATACAGAGATAATGAGGGCAATGAAAATTATTTCACAATACAGCCATAACTCTACACTCTCATGCAGATGAGAAACTTGTGTAATTACTTAAATAAAAACCTATGAAGTGGGCAATGAAGAGGAATGTTGAGTGGTCCAGGGAGAGTATTTACACTCATTTATTCAAATTAACCTCATCCAAGTGTCTCCCTGTGTCTGCTGTATGGCTGTGGTGTAATTGGGTTGTTACTTAAAACAGGAATTATTTCTACTCCGCTTTTTCCCTCTGTTGTTTTTATTGTCCCCCACACTGATGAAATTGGCAAAAGGTACCTGCTGGGGTGATTTGCAAAATTACCCAATTTCCCCCAACAGCCACCGACTGAGGGAGAGAAACTCTCTTATTTCTCATATTTTTAGAAGCTTCAATCACAGAGCCATTGTTAATTCCAAAAACAAACTTCTATTTAGTAATACCATCTGGTACTGACCCCGACCCCTGTCCCAGTTGTGTTGGCGTTGGGGGGGGGGGGGGGGGGGGGGGGGGGGGGGCTACTGGGGGAAACCAGTAAGCCACAATGACCAGACTTCTCCAAACATGTCATTCTGAATCCCCTCCGTGCGCTGTGCTGAGGCGTACCCGGGGTCCTGTTAACACTCCAAACATTCAGAGTCACAGACCCGTGTCCCCAGCCGTGCTCTTTAAACACTTGTTAAAACTTACACTTTTTTTTGCAATGTCAACAGCCTGAGAATGAGCCTTCTGGGACTGCTACTGCACTATATGCACTGTGGAACCTTAACGCAGAAAAGACAAGGGGGAGGGAAAGAGAGGGAGAGAGTGGGTGAGGAAGGCAATGGAGGGAGGAATAACTTTGTAGAGTGGAAGTAGCGCCCGTGCTCTCCTCCTCCCCCTGTCTGCTTCATGAAGGGCCTGATTGAGAGACAGAGCAACCCAAGTCAGAGCCATTCAACCGGACCGCTCCTACGCCCCTGACCTGCTGTCTAAACCCCTAAATTAGACTACTGAGACCCCATGAGCCGGGCTCACATTACCAGTACCTGTGAAACCTTGGCAGGCCTCATCACCCTGAATGGAAATGCTGGGCAAATAAAAGTAGGCTGGCCTGTCTGCACTCTCTCTATGCCCACAGATGGATGGTGAAAGGCAACATGAGCCCCCATGGCAGAGACTGCAGGAATAGTTGGTGGGTTTCCCCTCTGGGCCCCTATAGGTCTCGTTTAGTAGACCCCATGGAAAGTCTAGCCTGTCTGAGGAGATTCCATTGTCCGCTGGCAGGCAGGCAGGGAGACTCGGCGAGAGAGAGAAGGGGAGACAGAGAGAGGAAGAAGGCGAGAAAAGAGGAAGAGAGAGGATGTGAGATCAATCCAAAGAAAGAAAGAAAAAGGAGGCCACCAACTTAGCGATCCTATTTGATTAGAAAATAACGGGATGAGGCGAGTCCCAAGGCCACCGTGGGCGAGGTCCTACTCAAAGAGGTCTGGGATAGCGGGGAGAAATCCCTCGTTCTGTGAAAACGGTGGCAGCGGTGAGACTGGAACTGGACATGTGCTAAGCCACCCAGCCAAGTCCTTCTACACTTTCAAGCCCTATGATGTTATTCCATTACGTCATACACACACACATATGTACACACACACACACACACACACACACACACACACACACATATGTACACACACACTCACACTCAGCTGGCTATTGTCTTTCATACATAACAAGGTTGGAAGGGCTCGCAGACACCCAGATTCAGAGCAGGTGAGATCACTGGTGTGTGTGTGTGTGTGTGTGTGTGTGTGTGTGTGTGTGTGTGTGTGTGTGTGTGTGTGTGTGTTTATAGGCACTGGCCACGTAGGCAAGGGGTCCTCAGTTGGAGACTGAGAGGGAGTCATGGCGGGGGGTAGATTAGCACATACCCAACGGAGTGACCAACAAGAAAAAGCCTTTATGGTGGACGTAATAGCACAGACTCAAAATTGCCCCTACAGCCAGCAGCACATTTAGGCAGCAAAAATTGGCCACTACTTACAGTATATATACACACATCAAATCAGGTACTTTCTGTAACTCTTTCCTTTCTCATTCGTTTCTTTTTTCATCCCCGATGTGATGAAGGAGAAATGTAATTCATCTGTGGAGGGGTTGCAGACGAGCTTCCTCTCCTTTGCCGGCACAAGGTGGCGGAAATAAGAGAAATGATTATGGAAGGAGAGAGAGAAAACTTAATGGGAGGAAATAATTTAGACGTTACAGTCATTTTCATGTCCTCATGTCTGTTTCAAATCATCCTGGAGGGGCCGGACACACTCCTCTAACACAAGAAAAAGGTTTTTTTTTGCTTCACGGCCAAATTGTTCAGCACACAAAAACATTGGTAATGTGTTTTAACACATTATCTTTCTGATTAGAAATCTGAGAGACGGGATCAAACAGGCAACACAGGAGACTGAATGCAGCGTGGGCAGATGCTTGATACACAGCTGAAGGGTTAGACAGTACAAAGATATGCAGTGCAAAAGCAACTGGTGATATAGTGTCGCACGTAACACCAATTACATCACCGTATTGTGTAAGAAAACAGCATACTGTAAAAGGAAATGTACAATGTGGGATCTTTTTCTTTACAGTATCACACATGCCCTCAAACCTCTCTTTTGCACGTTAAATAAGACACCCTGGAGTCAAAGCCTGAACCGCTTCCTCTGTCTGTTCACCCTGCCTGAGGCCCTTTGTCTTCTAAAGACCTGTTTGTTCACAAGTAGAGCACAGCAGGTGTTTGAGCAAAGTGCAAGGTGGAAACGTGGCTCCCATCGCTGCTGCGAGACTCATTTATTGAAATGAGCCTTTATTTATTTTCTCAACAAAAAGCGTTCTCAGGCTAGGGCGTGCAACAGTGTGTCCTTCCCATTAAGCTCGAGCAAAAAGATGCCAGCGGTGGGAAGACGCATCTCGGTGGGACGGCGAGCCCCGTGCTGCAGGAAAAAAAAAAAATTGTTCTGGAGCAAATTATTCAGCTGCACACTTTCATTTTACGTGTCAATAATGTGCTTATGGCTGCGAGGCACGGTGCATTTACAGTACACCTGCTCCTCCGTTCCCTCGCTACCAAATCCGTGCATTGTTTCCACAGAACCGCTGCCAATAATAAAGTGGAAGCCAATCAAAGCAAACGGACCAGTGAATCTTTACAGTGTAATTGGGGATCTGTGTAATCGTTAACCTTGGCTCAGTGTACGAAGTTAATGAATCAAATCAATACCTCTCTCTGCTGATCCATAATTATTTGAAAAGAGATGAAAAATTAAACAGGCCGAGCCTATGAGGTTATCATGCCATGCAATTAGTCCGCCGGAGGGAGATTATGTTACCTAGATACCATTGGGGAAGTGTAATTTCTCTTACAGATGGAGTTTTTTTTAATGAAGAGTGCAATTACCTAAATAGGTCAGCCAAAGACACGCCGCCGCTGTTGCTGCTGCTGCTGTTGCTGCATGCAGCTTCTCAGAGTACCTGAGAAGAAGCTCCTGGAGAAGAAAAAAAAACAAAACACACAGAGCACTGTGTGCAACTGCTGTTACCCCCTTCAGTATCCTCCTTGCTTCCTCTCCCTCTCTTTTCCTTCCCTCTCCCCACCGACGCTCCCTGGATGGCGCATCTCCTGCTTTCCCTAATTAAACAGCACGTACATAGAAGTCTTTGTTATGCAGAGGTTCAGCAGGAATAATGTTTTCCTCCAAATCAGGCTCAGGTGATACAGAGCCTGATTTGTTGTGGCCATTTGTTGACTGCAACATGTGCAGCAGCTACAACACAAAGTCTCAATGGGATTAGAGTGACACAGAAAAAGAGTCTTCTTTACGTTGTACTCCATGCATCACTGTGCACGATTGATGTTTACATTATTAATTATGTTTGGATGTGTAATGCCATCACTTTAACAGATTTGTGTCACACAATCAGAAAAGCCTACCACTGCATTAGCGTTATGAATATTAATGCTTGGCTCAGAATTACGTTTTTACATTGCACCTTTTATTTTACATCATTTATAAGGAATATCCTATTGAGATTTGCTGGCACATGTAAAAAAAAATGACAAAAAAATTAAATAAAATCTACTGATGTTACATGACTGGTGAGAAAGTTTCATGTTTCTTTGATTAAAGTCAATAAAATGAAACTGAATCCATTCAGAACACTTTAGTGGAAAGGGGTGGCGATATAAATTATACCTATGAAGCAAACCCCACAGACACAGAGAAATAATTGACATGAGAAGTATCATAATAACCCTCATATTTCCCTGACAGCTGCACAGCTGTATGACTTCTTACAATTCACTTAAAAGAAAAGGTGGTTACAAATAAATAAAGACATTTCACCATTATAATTGACACGGTTCTGTTTTCTACATGTTGGAAAACGTACTGTTGTGATTAGTGTGAAATTGCCATAACCACTTCAATTTAGTGTTTATATTTCGCTCCCCGGTTGCAATGAGGAAAGACACATAACGCACCCAGAACTCAGCGGGCTGCTAATTCTGAAAAATAGGAAACAGAGAGCAGGTACTTAATGAAACGCAGCTCAGACTACAAGGCGCTGAACTCGGAATGAAAACTGTGTGGTGTATGAAGAAAGTGAAAGGAAGAACACCCCTTAAAGGGTGCCACTAATAACCACATCTAAGTTTTGCTAGGTTTTTTTACGTCTGATCCAGAACCAACCGTGTAAAAGTGGGTTCTCTATATGCACTATATGATTGAAAGGAGAATTTGGCACGTGCTTTCCTCTCCTCCACAAAGAGCGAGTGACCTCGTGCACCGCCAAATGGCGCCTGCTTCAGGTTCCCCGTGTGGCAGGTGCCTTGATCACGATTCAAACAACTTGTCAACAAGCGGGCGTTTTCCTGAAACTTGGCAGTGACTCCACAACAGATTCCAAGTTGGACGTTTTTTTTTATCCGTGAGATACCCATTTATTTTGGTGCTGACCTGCACTTCTATATATATATAAAAAAAAAAGTGGAGTAGGGAAAACATCACAAGAGACCGCAGGTATCCTGTTAAGACAGTAATTTGATCGAGAGCAATACGATCTTTAAATGATAAGAGACCGTGTATTCATCCTGTCTTTTTTGATGGACAGGCTCTGCCCAACCCTCCTACACACTGACAAGTAGGAAATATGTTTCAGGGAATGACACTAGCATACCCTCTTACACTTAATCATTGTCAATCACTCGGCGCACTTGGCTCATTGGGTAATAGGAACAGATCCAGCATCGCATCCCCTCCAATCTGTTTGGCTCTCACACGGGAGGTGCATGCTGTTTTCATGCCTGTGTGGGATGGCTTCAAGCTGTTTTCTTATCAAAAGGCCCATTCAGACATTCTCTTTGAGCGGCATCGCAAAACCTCAGATCTCACAGCCTCCGTTCAACCACATGTCTTGATTTAAGAGGCCAGAATCAGATTTGCTGCCACCGAGAGCCGTCGCTGCTCAAGAACGCCGATAACCGGAGCTCTGGCGTTTCGAGGCGTATGTGCACACACACATGAAGCTGCACACACACCTACATCCCACCCCTTCACCTCTCCCACCTCACATAAATACCCCAAAAAGACAGATCAACGTATGTTCTCGAGCGCACTCGTCCTTTGGCTCACTCGCTCCTAAATGCTTTCACACAAAACCGCAATTTTCACATGGAAGCCGCCTTGCCCCTTCGCTCTCTTTGCAGCGCCGAGTCGGATCGCATGCTTTTTTACAAACTGAGACTACATCACCTTCCACCCAGGGATCCTCTCTAAACGCTCCCTTTTAAACCTCCACTAACAGTCTCATCATTGATTTTATGTCTCTGTTTTTTTTTTTTTCTCTCTCCCTCCTCGGGTTGTAAGCAAGCAAACACAGCTGAACCCGAACACCCTGTGTCCTGCTGTGTCTCCCTCAGGGTGTTCTCATCACAAAACAGCTACACAACATCTCGGAGTGAAACACCCTCAGCAACGCGGGCCACGGGAAGGCAAAGGTGACAGGAGCAAAGTTTTTCACCATTTCAAAAACGTGCAGAGCCATCAAATAAACCTCTCTCTCTCTCTCTCTCACAACATTCAGAGGTTGAGCAGTCACTTCTCCAAAGAAGTAGTTTCTCTTAACTCAATCCATTTTTCACTTTTCTTTCTTTTTCTTGCAATCTCTCCAGTTGCTGCTGAAGCTTTCTTTGTGGAGTATGTGATTGCCAAGGTTGCTTGGTGGCCGCCTCGGAGAAGCAGCAAGACTCAGACTCTCCACTTCTGATTTCTCTCTCCCTCTCTCTCTGTGTGTGTACGGTGGTTTCATCTGGCTAAATAATCATCATAAAGGTGTGTTGGTGAGGACGGCGAGGAGACTAAACTCGCCCCCGAGGCTAGCGAGTGCAAGTGTAAACCTCGCCTGCTCTCCCCGTCCCTGTTAGCTCAGCCATTTTTGGGCGGTCAGGCTGTCTTGCCACAATCACACGCTGGCGCCACAATTGCCTAGCCCCAACTGCAACCCTTTCACTGTGTAATGAATACATCCAGAAATAAACTTTAACCGCCCGTGCCCCGCTGCTTGCCCCCCGTGCGTTTATGTACAGAGACGAGACTGGAGTGATGTTTGTGCTGCGGTGCCCGGGATTGGTGGCATGCTCACCTGGCCCCGGGACATCGTGTGGCGACGGCGTGGTCACGGCTCGACAACGGGAGCAGTCAGTGAGAGAAAGGTGACCACTGACCGCTGTCACCCTCTGGTGGGACCTTTGCTCACCCCGTGGGCCAGGAATGTCGAGGAGGTGGAGAGATGACCAGAAAGTAAAGTGGCGCTTTTGTCTCCTTGAAAAAACGTGTGTTTAACTGCATGTTCGTGTGTTCAGATGCAAATGGGAAAAGGATGTTTGTTTACACAGCACATCTGTATGAACATTTTGGTATTCAATTCTGTCTGCATGTCTGTATGCATGTAAGGTCGGCCGCCACAGGAGATAAATATACCTGCAGCGAGCACACAGGCTGGAGTCTTGATTGTGCAAGAGGTGGTCGGATCAGAGCAGTAATTTTCCACATCTCCACTCGGCCAACTTGAGTCTACCTTGATGGGCGTTACTATGAGCACTGCATGCTTCCATGTGTGCGTTTGTGTGTCTGCACACATTACTGCTCGTCTTCGTCTCGATCCGTCTTCAGCGATACTCGCGCAGCTGTCGCACCTTCTCCTTTCCTCCAAATTGCGGTCATAATTTCCGATTATTTTATTTTCATCTCCTCGCTCCGAGCAAATAAGCACACCTACGAAACCAGATAGCACAACATTTATTTTGCTTTTTCCATCCGTAATAAATGAAACCAATTAAGCCACACTTTTAAATTAGGGAGGAGGCAATCCTAATTTTCTTCTTAAGTGCGGTTTCCACGGCAATCAGAGGACTCGGCAGGGGGTCGGGAATGGAGGCGTTGGGTAGGAGCGCACACAGCGGGGACAAACTGACTGAGTGAGAGAGCCTACTGCACTCGCAGCTGAATCTTCAGCTGGCATGCACTCTCCGTCTCACACACACACAGACACACACACACACACACACACACATATGCTGGAGCGCACAAACGCACACACACAGACACAAAAATCACGCAGAGACAGCCAATATCACACAAACATTTGCACAAATTCTCTCCGTTAATTTGACCTCATCTATATGTTTCATGGAGTGAAAATGAAGGTAATAAAAGTGTCCATGTTAATATTTCTCTCGTTGTTGACAAGAAGCGATTACGGTTCAGTCACTGATTCTTACAGTTTCCTCTTAATACGCGGCACAGTGCGTCGGTTGATTTCTGCGAGACATCATCGTATATGTGGAAACTTGTGCTTATTTTCCTGTGCATGCATTTGTCTCCGGGCAAATGTGGATGTAACAGCTTCCTCAAACCGTTAACTGGGGAAATATTTACGATTCCAGTCAGAACATTAAGGAACTTGGCCCTGTGTCATTGTTTTTTTGTCATGTCTGACTGGATTCTCCCTTTTGCATGGGCTGCGATTTTAGCAGATTCTAGAAAAAACCACAAAGCAGAATTAAGAAATGTTGATTTCTACACGTCACATTTATCTGTATTACTTAATGTAGGAGAGCAAGTGAAAGTCTATTTCACCTGAAATGAAGAAGACAAGAGAACGTGGACAGGGAGAAAGAAATGTCAAAATTTCACTTGCAAAACTTGAAGCATGTGTGTATAGAATAAAGCCCGGTGTTATATCAGATTCAAGTTCTGCTAAATTAATAAACAAACTAGATAAATAAATGAGAGCTGCACAAATAAACAGGCAGACAAGTAGACTGGCCTGTTAGGAGTATTTATAGATGAGTTTGGCAGCTCTAACAGGAAGCTCAGAGCTTGTAATTGAAGATGTCCTATAGTCTGGAGCGACACTCACTGATCCAAAATGCACCTTTTAGCCATTTTCTGTTTGGTGTCACTCCGTCATTGGAAAATAAAATGTCCTTTAAGCAACCCATCACCATGATATTTACCGTAATTAGAGGAATGTTCAAAGCGGAATAAAATCCAACTGACAGCTGCATTCATTAGTGTGCAGTGATTTAGAATGTGTGACATCTTAAAACATTTCACTTAAAAAGGCAGAGCAGACATGGGAGAATGTGTTGTTAATATTTGGGTTTTTTATTCTTTTTGATGGTGAACAGAGGAGGGGTAAAAATGTAATTGGCACGTAAATGTCTAATGGTATAACATTTGAACCCATAGAAAATAAAAAATGAAGTAATTGTTATGATTATGGTACAGATTTGTCTGTTTTGATCTGAAAGCTATTGTTTGCTCATGTGAAAATAAACACTGCACCGTTAATGACTCAGCGATGAGCTTTACTTAAGAAGAAAAGAACATGAAGAAAACTGTAAATATTGAGATGGCATGATGTGTCGTTGCCCGCTATTTCAAACTTCCAGGATTACTGATAAAGATGGCCAAGCTTTTTGAACAGAAGACTCAAAGATTCCAAATCCAACTTTACTTTTGCAACTCAACAGAACTTCCCCTGTAAACTTTCCTCTTGTACATGGCTTTGATACCTCCAATTCCTCTAGTCTAGCAGGCACTTTGCTCTTTTGTTGAAAAAAAAAAAAAAAAAAAAGGCAACGAAAGAATGAAAAGGTGGGATTCAATCCGTCGCATCGGAGCCGGCGTAGCCATTTCATAGTTTGAGAGAGCAGCGAAGAAGTCGGAGCTCAGACACAACAGTTGTTAGTCAAATACAGAAGTGTTCCACAGGCACAAGGATGGAGAGACGGAGGGGAGGAAAGGGAGAGAGAGAGAGAGAGAGGGGGGGGAGGCATCGAGAAAGAGAGGGATGAAAAGAAAAAGAAAGAGCGCAGGCCTCCCTCAGAACTGTATTCACGGAGTCTGGCTCTTTCAGGTTCATCTCTCATTACTCCTGGGTGCTCTCTCAAGCTTAGCGGAAATGGATTATGCTACACAAAGAAAGGAATAATCATCCTATTCTCCTCCTCCTCTGATAAACACACGCGTAGGTGCACAGGACACACACACACACACGCACGCACACACACTCTTCCAGTCTGTTGTTTTGACGTACACACTGACGTACACACACCGAGTGAGCCAAGCTTTATGTGGCTGTGAGTCGCTGAGTGTGGTACTCGTTCTCTTCGCTGCATGCCAGGGGACTCGTCAATTATCTCCCCAAACGCACCCAGTCCTCGGGGGGAAAAGGCGGTGAGGGAGACGTCCCTGTTTTTGAGGGAACCTGGAGTTTGCAACATTCAGTTGAGTGACAATACATTCACGCTCTAATTCTAGGCTAGCAGATGTAATGTTTTTTTTTCCCCTCACTCTCTCTCTCTCTCCGTCTCTCTCTCTCTCTCTCTTTCCCTCTTCCTTTGTCTCATCCTTTTCTGCTCTCCTTGTACTTCTTATCATTCCAACTTTGAGAAGTTGGAGCTCCTGAAGGCTTTAGAGAATGTGTGTTTTGGGTGGTTTTCGAGTGGATTTTGAGCATGTGTTTATGTGTGTGTGTGTGTGTGTGTGTGTGTGTGTGTGTGTGTGTGTGTGTGTGTGTGTGTGTGTTGGATTAAAGGGTGTATGCTTACAGTTTGATCTTTTTATCTAATGCAGGCAAGGTGGTACTCCCTAAAGATTTGCTTTTTTTCCCTGAGCAAGTTTAAGAAATGTCTGCAAAGAAGAAGAAGAAGAAAAAAATACAATAACAAACAAAAGAAAAACAACAATTTTATCATATGCATGTAATTAATTGTGCAATGATTAGCATTTTCTTTTTTCAAGCATGAAACACAGAGAAGCTTTAGTTTTATTAATATAAGCAATTGCATCAAGCCTTTTCTCGAATTCAAATCTGAACCAACATTAATCTCATACAGTAATATTTTGACAACTTTGTGCCAACTAGACAATATTTTTTAACAGATGGCACTCATGTCTTTGCATTATTTGAACTCTTGAATCTTGAGCTGAACATATAATTGCAATGTCCCCTGACAGCCAGCAAGCAGATTGCCTGCATGGGAATAGCTTCAAATAAAAAAAAAAAGAAATAAAAAAATCTCCCTGTCCATGTTTGTCTTGCTGGGGTGACTCACTGTATCTGTGAGCGCTGGGCTGCGAGGCCACTTCTACCTGGTTAAATTAAAGAGAATATGAATAATAGATGGCGAGAATGACACTTCCGTTGCCAGGGGTAATGAAAGACCGACTCCCAGCTCTCTCTTGTCACTCCTCTGACTCACGGAGCGCGCTAATAAAGATGACACTTGACAGCTAACGAGACCCATCATGGGCGGGGACATGCACACATACACGGGGAAGGACGGCGAGAGAATAAGACAAAGGCTAAGATGGAGAGAAAACAAAACAGAAAAGAAGTGTCGCCGGGTGCGTCTAAACTCTGGCTGGCCAAAAACGGTTTGATGTCCCGTCACGAACCGAGAAAAAGTCACAAGAGAAAATTAAAAGAAGAGGCGCGGCGAGTATAAAGCAAAGTGTATATTATGACGAAGGGAATGAAAATCAAAGCGGAGGGAAAGACAGTGACGGAGATTTTCAGTCCGCGGAGGCCTAATGGTGTGTTGGAGTTGTTGCAGGCCCCGCCCACAACCCGATCTCCAGGGTCAGCTTCGCCGCAGAGCGCCCATAGAGAGGGCGTGCCATTGTTTACTGTCCGCGGTGCGGGTAAACAATAAACAATGAAAGACTGAGGGGCTGCCAGCTCCTCACCCTAATGTTGCCATTTTGGGAACGAAGCACGCCCCCACGCTACTCACAGCCCCTACTCATCACCCACTCCCTCTCTCCTCCTCCTCCCAACCTCCGCCACCTCCCCCGTTCAGATCCATCCCCGGCCCCAGAAACCCCAGAGGGGCGGTCGCCCAGCCTGCCCACGCTGCCCTCGAAGAAACCACGAGAGGGTGTGGTTCCGCCTGGAACAGGAAAGCCATTTATTTTGGGCGCATCTCTGCTGACTGACTCATGTGTTGACTGGAAAGTTGGCTGCCTGCTCTATGGGCCGAGGCTCCACCAGCCCTGTGGGCTATCAGTCCCTGACCTGCCCTCCCTCCTTTTCGGGCCCCCCCCTGCACCTCAGCCCACCACAAGTTCAAATGCACCAATAGCCACCCACTCCCACCCTCCCACCCACTCTAACCAGCCCTCATCACCGCGCTATTTTGGTCTCCACGTCAGCCGCGCCACCTACCACCCTGCTCTGAGTCTCAAATTGAGGAATTGCCATTGTTTCACGGTGACCTTCGGCTGTTTTCTTGTTTGGTGTTTGTCAGAGCTGATCATCTGGGGATGTTAAACGATGGGTATGTGTCACATGTTTTTGTTTGGGAGCCTTTTTTCTTTGGAACATGGAGAGATGAAAGGTGGCGAGAGAGAGGGAGAGCAGATAGGACTTGTGCTGCCATACAGAATAAAGACTATTTACTTTGAGATTACTTAAATGAACTTGAACTTTAGTTGCAAACCTGCAGATGTTATACGTAATTACATCTTGAGCTGTCGGCCTGTGGAAGGCGAAAGGTTGAGACTCAACCTAAAGTGTGAAAATCCCTACTAATACAAGCCGATTTTGCTTCAGTGGCAAAAAACAAACCAAGCACACACACTCCCTTAAATACATCCATACACCTGAAACCATATTTATCTGTGGTATACTGGCAGTCATTGAAATTAAGAATTCATTCAATCAATTTCACAGTGAAAAAGAGGTCTTTAATCCAATAAAGTATCCATTAAATGTCAGGAATAGGGCACCGTGGAGAGCTTTTATAATCCTTGGTTCAGTCATCACTATTACAACACATAGCGGTTACTGTTCTCGGCGGAGAAATAAGTGACCTACACAGAAATTGTTTTATATTATGTGTGTAATAATTGAAAATTGGTGTTTAAATCATGCTGATCCAGTTAAGGAAAATATGTGCTCCATGCACACTGTGCGATGCTGTGTATGGGAATACAGTATGGTCCGACACACAAAAAAAATACACTCAAAACTGCAGAAGACAAATTTTTCACAGCTGGAGCATTCCAGATGGCATGAGTAGTCAATAAAAGAGAGGATGAGGGCCCATAAAAAACTTTAAAAATGCCCAACTGTAACAGGACTTCTATTTATCTTCCTGGCAATGAATGGGGAGTCTTTTATATGGTCTGGATCAAATTTATTCTTCCTCCATATAATATTACTGGAGGATGGAGACTTGCTTTTGGACCTGAAATTTTCCTTAATATAAATGCCATTTTCATTGGTCATATTTCAAAACATACTCATATTTTATTTTGCATGTGGACAGGTAATGGGGGAATTTTGAAAAGAAAATCTTCTCACGGCACCACAACTATTCTTATTAATGAAAACCCAAAGTATTGGATGAGATTTGCTTGGATTCGGTCCCCTCCTCTGGACCACCAGCGCACGCTGACCTGCTGTACCGCCTCTGATTTCTTTACCTATTTTTCATTACTGTATGTAGTGGTCAAAAGGAAGCTGTGAAGTAAGGTGCTCTTCATCTTCTCGGTTTCTCCCCTGGGTCCGCATATTGCTCTGGAGATGTCTGTGGGTTCCTTGCTATGGCGTGGCGCTCTGACATTCCCTCCACACCCACACTGGCAGCCAATGTGCCAATTAGTGGCCTTCTCCGCAGGGGTGGGTGTATGGGAGGTGGAGAACACAGAAGGACGAGAGACGGAGGAGAAAGAGCGAGAGAGAGAGCGTGTGTATGAGCGTTTCTGGATGTGTGTGTGTGTGTGTAACAAGGCCTCAGACCTCAGACATTCCTTTCGCTATGACCTAGGGTACAATTAAGGGGATGTCCCTCCCCTGCCTCCCCTCCTCGGTGGACCACATCAACGGAAGTCCTGGCCCAGCTGGAGGCTCTAATGACGGGAGGGAGGCCAGGTCGCGAACCCTTGTGTGCCACCTCAGTGCCACACCCTTCCTGTTTAGGTCCAGACAGGGTCTACGCCAGCGGAGCAGGAGAGGATAGGGGGACGGGGGAGACAGGGAGTAGGAAAGTGATGTGGATTTGGCGAGAGGAGTCGAGAGAGAGAGATTGGGAAGAACTAACGTAGTGGTTGATGTATGCTAAGAGAGCTTATTTTTTTCCCCTTCGCCTGTCCACTTTGTCATGAGAGATTACTTCAAATTGATCACAGTCTTATTTACCAGCATTGGAAGCCTATCTTATCCATTTCTTATTTCTTCTACAAAAACATCCGGGCTTTGGACTTAACGACACGCTACGCACATTACAGACCAATCCGTCAGGCGGTAATATGAGGGCTGCATATGTAAGGGCTTTACAGAATGTGGGTGACTGGGCATTTGCTAGTATGCAGAGAGTTGTGTTAAGAGTATCATGGAAGTGAAAGCCGTGGTCCTCAGCCCTGCTATCGTCAGACGACACATCCCTGATGGAGAGGCCCCGATAATGATACGCCTGTGAGTCTGTCTGTCTGTCAGGCCTCTGGATTTGCTCGCCGCGCTCCCGTGAGTGAGGAACAGCAGGGGGACATGTGGGGGTGGTAAATTGTGTGTGTGTGCCGCATTTGTCTTTGTATGTGACTGCCGTACAAGCTGGATGGCCGTGTGTGTGTGTGTGTGTGTGTGTGTGTGTGTGTGTGTGTGTGTGTGTGTGTGTGTGTGTGTGTGTGTGTGTGTGTGTCAGGGGTCCCCACAGATTATAGATGTTGATGAGTGTCTCCTCTCAGCTTGGAAACCCTGTAATTGTCACCTTGCTCAGGTAGGGGAGAGGGGAGACACACACATTGGATAACCACACCGAACCTGCAATCAAAGGAAAGGAGACGGCAGAGAGAGATGTGACAAAATGAAGAAGAAGAAGAAGAAGAAGAAGAAGATCTGACAAAAAGAGAAATTATGTGGCGGTTATCTCGGTGACCAACTGAAACAAATGTTCAGCTGGTGTGATTTACACTGCGTGTGCTACAGTACGTACAGTACGTGTGAGCTCATGTGGAGTGTGTATTCAACCAATCAGTGTGTGACTATCCGCTTGTCTGTGTGGGAGAGAAACAACTAGAGTGAGGGACAATCAAAGCTTTTCCAGTCATCACCTCCATTACATTATTAGTGCCTGAGTGACCAATAACACTGTTAGTGTTTCTACTGTCACTGGAGAAAAGAAGAAAAAAAAAATCCCCCAGCGTGTTCAGTTCCTATACACTTCATTAAACCACGGATGTAACCAAATGCTACAATTGAGCTGTATGTAAATGAGCGGGGTTTCCCTGGCTGTAAAATCCTGTGGTCTTTAATCCTGAGCTGTGAGAGTCCGTGCATAATGTTATGTACTGTTCATTTAATTTGACCTGTCTTGCTTCAAAAGAAAAAAAAAGCCGGGCCAAGCATACCTTAATAATTGAATTAACCTTTGTTGAATACATTTTAGTGCTACACTAATTGCTAATGCACTATTGATGTTTAAAATGTATGTATAATTAATCAATCCATTAATAACAAACTGTTAAATACATTAATTAATTAAAACAATAAAACAGATATTATCTAACCATCCAGCATCCTGCATGCATCGTTTGCAAAGTGTGGAATACAATGGACATGTTATCAGTTTATACTGTGATAGTTGTACAAAAAGTATATTCACACGTCTTCTCCAAATCACGTTGGGAGCAAACAGGAGAATCCCGAGTGCAGAGTCGCCACATTTTTACAGAGGTGTGATCCATGCAAAGTAAAGTGTTTCCCAGTTTCCCGAGTGTTCTTTTAAATTTGTCAGATTTGGTGAGAGAAATTTATTTTTATTCATCTGCCACTTTGTCTCTGGAACCTCGCCCTCCTGACATGTGACTTGAAGAAGGATAAACTGTCACAAATGTGTTTCCCTTTTTTATTTTATTACGTTACTTATATTAGAATATAGATGGGGCTGTACCTCATGTTGGATGTGAATGCGAAGCACCCTTCCTTTAAGCACTACAAACAATAAAGACTGATTCGCCCGTATCGACTGCAACGCTCCTCTTCCTCTCATTAGCTTCTATTAATCCATTTACCCTTCACAGTGCCCTGACACCACCTCCGGAAGTCCAGCCCTTTTGCCAAAACCAAAGTGACACTGGCTCCGCAGGCGAGGTTGGGAGGGCCATGAGGTCATACCAATGATGGCACTAGCTGTCGACCGGTGAGATGCGCGGCCCGTAGGCGGAGGGGTGCTAGGTGCCTGCGAGGGGAGAGTGAAGGGAGTGTGCCGGGGGAAGTGAGACATTCATTAGGAGAGCCAAGCTGACGCTGTCACCCTCACCCTCGCCTGCTTCTAAGGAGGCTGCTCAGACACACGCCAGCCTCAGCTGCTACCAGACCGCGGCTGTGCTCTGCACCGACGACACACACACACACACACATTGTTTGTGTGTGCATACGCCGCATGTGTTTGTGCAACGGAATGTTAAAATGTTGTTTTATGCTGTGAAAACACTGTCACACAAATGCTATTTCACCCCGCAGAGGCGCATGATAGAATGAGGAGATGAAGATGCAGATGCGAGAGTGAGAGAGAGACACACACGCGGCAAGTCTAGTATAAAATGCAAGTTCATGGTTCATCTTACGCTTTATCAGGCAGTCCTGATGACAAATGAGACAAGCATGTTCCCCCAGTCCTCCCGCTCTCCTGTGAAAGAAGAGCCCATTTTACTGGGCCTCTAATGCGATGAGAGAGGCCAGGAGTCAATTGCTGTTTACTTATTCTGCGTCCGCCTGAACACGGACTTGTTAGCGCTTCCTAATAATGAGCTACAGTGAACAAGAGGGTGACACCGGATCCTTTTGACTCGCATGAAGGAAAGCATTATCCGTTCTCTTTGTGTCCCATCACTGATGCCTGGCAAAAAGAAAGAATGAATAAAGATGTGAGGGACGTGGGGAATGTTTGCTTTAAAACTGTAATAATGCTCTCTCCTTTTGTTGTTAGAAGTGGCAAAGCTGTGCACATCACTATGCTTTAATAATATTACAGTGATAAAATTACCTGTTAAAGATTAAAGGTTGTGTGCATATTATTGTTATTTTTGTGGAGCAGCATATCATTAAGCGCAGTGAGCAGAACAAAAGAATACAATCACGATACATCTGGTCCATTAAGTGGTGAGACAGATATTATTTGAAGCCCCCCTCTGCCCATTTTGGACATTTTTGTAATTAGCCAGATAGGCAACACTAGGTAGCGGATGCTAAAAGGAGCCTTTATGAACTCCCTCTCTGCATCATTATCCACTACTCGTGTAAACTAACTCACAACTCCTTCGCTAAAAATACAGCGGAGGTTTAACTTATTTTAACACTTGCCACTGTTAGCTAATTTACAGGTGTGCTTTCTGTTGGTGTCGGCTCGTTTCTCTGCTACACAATTCGTTTGTTGCGGCGGAGGGTGATGGAGTATCCGGAGACAAAAACTTGTTGAGGATGAGGGAAGAAATCTTTAACTACTTGACACGTAAGGATTGGTTCCGTTACACTCCTCAAACACATTTCTGTATCACCAAGGTTCACTTTTAACACTTAATGCAAAGTTTCCAGATTGCTTTGGCATCAAATTCTCATCCGTTTTTCCTGTTTCTCTCTATTCTGACGGCATTGTCATGTTCATACAAGGTTGTCTGTTTTGGTGCATTTGTAGTCTTTGAAATATGTTTTAAACAATGCTTCATTTGTTCAAGCATGAAAATTAAGCATCGCTTCATTTCATGTACCACCTCACTACATAAAGGGCACAGCACGTCCTTATTGGTGCTGAAATTGTCCATTGGACACTAACAATGAGGTTCAAAATTGGATGAAGAGACTACTATTGTTTTTATTCATAGGGGTATTGGTCTGACTCAGAATGACTAAAAGAGTAAAGCACTGGAATATGTCTAAATGACTACACGACCAGAGCTAATGGTAAATGGTAAAAAAGACTTTCACACACGCATTTATACACTGATGGCAGAGGCTGCCATCTGCCCACCAGGATCAAATCATTCAAACACATTCATACGGTTTATTTATTTAGAGTTCTGTACACTTCAATGTGCGGACTGGAGGAGGTAGGGATCGAACCGCCGATGTTCCGATTATAGGCCGCACTACCTCCAAGCCAAAGTCCCACAAACATGACAACTTTAAGTTGCAGCAGCAGATACTATTAACACCACAAGAGCAACCTTTGTTCCGCGACGCTCCATCAGTGGAAGAGGATTCTCTCACATTCTCCAACACTCCCTGTAGTCTCAGGTGAGACTAAATTACCTTTGAAATAATTAAGTAATTGAAAGGTTGAAAATCTCAAATTAGAGCCGTGACAAATTAAGGTAGCAACCTCCCACGCCCCAAAACGTGTGGGTATTTTACAGTTTCAAAAGCTTTAGAGGATACCGTTGTTTACACGTCGTGTTTTTTAGAGAATTACACTGTTCCATGTGCTCAATTCTCCAGAATATTCTGTCAATCACTGCTTGTCACACATTTTATTTATTTTTTTATTCCTTTTGTGCTCCTTGTGTTTCACGAATACTGTATCTTGGCTCATGGAATACACAGTGGAAATAAGATAATGAATTCTACTGCATTATATTTTAATTCACTCCAAATGAGGTTGATCTTTGCCAAATCAGGTTATGAGAACCCCTGGCTTTGTTCATTTGTTTTTAATTTAACAGAATAGGAGGGGGGGGGGGGCACTGGCACATTGTTAGTGTAATTAAAGATTAATTCCAGAATACTATGTGATAATGTCACTAATGTTGGGCAAAGATATCCATATTTTACATAAAACACAGAGTGGTTAATTTTAGATAATTTGACATAAAACCTGTCATCGGCGCTCCTACGCCTATTCATTAAGCATTAGCGGTGCTTCATGGACCACAATGCATGTGTCAGTTCTCTTGTCGAAAAGATGTGTTCATGTGAGGAGAAAACCTAGAGCGACTGTCTGAGTGCTGAGTCAGTTACTGTTAAGGTGAATACTTCATTGTGCTGACGTGACGGAACAAAGTCCAAAAGTTTAATTGAGAAGTTGGGTTTGAGAGATTACAGGACAGGAATCCCACCACGGATCTCATAAGTGTAGGATTAATCTCACCACAACATGATCGCAAACTGTCCTAAAGATCAGCCTATTGTATGTTCATGTATAATTAAGACATTGAAAACACATTGGATACATGTCATATAGCCAACATAGGAATATCGTGTTTATGTATATAACATACTATCTAATTTACAGCTTCTATTAGGACATGTCCCCTGTAAATTGCATTTATGTACCAATTTGTAAGAGACTTGTGATTTTGATTAACAATGAAAAAAAATTACATATTGGCCAAATTTTGACTACTGTATTGATGTAAAACATTTCACTTCAACACAAAGCAACTAAAGCACAGTGGAACTTGTATGGTTTTGTTCAGACACTCGCAGGACTCGGAAAGGTTAAAGAAACAGTTTTTGTTAAATACTTCAAAAAGTTAAAAGTGACTTAAAGCCAAACGTATGGCTGGTTTTGCTTATGAACATCTGACCTTAACCAATGTGGTTGGATTGCCTAATATCCATTATGCAACAATTATTTTTTTCTGCCGAATTGTAGTTGACCAAAGAAATGTTGGGATGGACGTTTGGACGGACTTGTTTTTTTCAGTAAAAGTTAGCTTTTTATAGCCCACATCAAATGCGGATCTTGTTTTGAAATCATGATGCTATATGCATGACTTCTTGTTCATTTTCGGAACTCCAAATTTGGATTTGTGCATCTGTCCAACACGATGTCTCCAAACTTAAATATCACATATACAAATGCTGTTATTTGCGGAATAAAAACCCAATTATTTGTATGTTGATCGTTTTGCCTCACCAACATGAAACTCCTCAGGCATATTCAGTGAGCCTTTTTTTTCCCCCCCATTCCAACTGAGTGCTTAATTACCTAAATGAACTCATTATGTACTTCGCTGGACAATTAAACTATTTGTCCAAGGTCAAGTCTGACAGAGATTTAAAGTGACCAGCTGTAGGCCTGGGAGACGAGGAGCGGTGTCGAGTGCCAAGAAGAGGACGTAGAAAATGAGGGGGGAAAGAAGGATGGTGTAAGAAAAAAAGAAGGAGGAGGAAAACAAATCCAGGTCAGGTAGGTCATACCTGGAGAGACAAAGGGAGTTGATTGCAGGTGAGAAACATCTGCAACCATTTAATATGCTGCAATAAGTGGGCTTCGTTTGATATAAGAAGTTGGGTTTAGAGTTCATAGAGTTCAAGCCTAGTATCTAATGACACTGCAGCCTGCCTACAATATGAGCCCATCGCCTGTAGGATGAATAAATCAACTCCATCATCATGACACACTATGTTGGAAATGATGAACTTAACCAGAGATTGAAAGAGCTGACGAAGCTGAAATTCTCTTTTTGGGGTTTTTTTCAGCGATTCGTTATCCAACATTACGGCAGCAGCACACAATAGAGGCTCCTGAACACTAGTGAACACTAGTGGGTCATTCATTCATTCCTTCATTTTGAAGACTGTTAAATGATGGACAGGTAAGCAGTATGTTTTTAAAAAAGACAGGGTTTATGTATTCTATATAATATAATGAAATAGGAATGAATAAACATACAATAAAAACATTAACACATAAACTAACTGTATGCATACATCATGCTCTAAACTCCCAGTACTACCAGTATGAAACTGGGCTGCACCAATTATTTTCATTTGCTGTTGTTTGTTGTCTATAAAATGGCAGAAAATGTGGGAAAATGTCAATCAGTGTTCCCCAAAGACTCTTATCTTGTCTAAACTGAAAGATATTCAGTTTTACGGTCTCAGAGGAGTAAACAAACCCGAAAACATTCACATTTAAGAAGCTGGAAGCAGAGAAGTTTGACATTTTTTTCCATAAAAAAAAACTATTAAAACCGATAATCAACTATCAAAATAGTTGGCAATGTATTTCATAGTTTGAATAAGTGATAAATCCTTGTAGCTCTAGTATGAAAGTTATTTGGACTAATCTCACGAAGCATTAATAAAACGTCAGCTGACAAGCCAACAGACTCAGCATGTCAGCTTCACCCTTTTATCCTAATGGATCACGCCTACAGCTGTAGCAGGGAAATATATACTCAAACAAGCATCTTGGGACCATGTCACTGTTTTTTTTCCATCCTTCCTTTTTTTTTTTCTTCTTTTTGGCCCGCATTCGCCATAATAGACAACAACACTGTTGGGTTTTGTTTGTGGCTACATCACAAAAGAGTTGTAAATCATGAATGAGAGTTACTTTGCATTTTGTCATGTTGCTTTGGGCGGGATGAGTGTGATGAATAGGCGTAAAGTGTAGGGGACAAATGAGGGAAACAAGATGGGGGGAGTCATAGGTCCCACTCACTATTACGCTCGAAAAACTGCAGTGGCTCCCACCCAAAGAATAAACTATTACACATCTTAAAGAGTTAAAAACGTAATATATATATATGGTATTGTTTGCTTTAATATATGTATTCCGCTTCATGTTTTGCAAGCAAATCAGGGCCCTCCGCTCCCTCTATCTCTTATCTGGCTCCGCTCGACTCCTGTTCCCGGGGACTATGGGGAAGGACAAGTCCTGGCTGTCCTGGCTCTTGACAGAGGAGATAAATCACTCAGCACACCGGAGGATAGCCTTCCAGTCGGCAAGCTGGGAACTTCATTATCCCGCCCCTGCCACACATTACCATGCAGATCGTCACTGATTGGGCCGGCGCTGTGGCGTACGCAGCCTACTTCTGTCACCGCCAGCGGAGTCTCAGATCTGTCTCCGCGTTGAGGAGAGGAGAGGGGAGGAGAGGGGAGGAGAGAGTTGTGGATAGAATAAGAAAGGTGGAAGTGAGAGGTGATATTTTAACATGAGAAGATTTCAAGAGGAAGTGGGGAATTTTCCCCCCCAAAATCACCTCAACACAGGCATGTTTGGCATAAAAACGTCACAGCGCAACTCGGTTTCTGTTGACGTCTGCACAACTCCGCGTGTTCTGTGTAAATTCCACTATGGTGTAGTTTTCTCAAGCGAGGAGAGGCCCAGGAAAACCACAATTTCTACTTTTTTTTTTGAACACACTATTCTGCATCAACACTTTCACTCTAACACCTTGTATGTTTTTGAAACAGTAATTTTCTCCACCACAAACCACCCATCTTGAGAGCCCATGATTTATTTATAGACATCAAACTTACATATGATTTATAGACATCAAACAAATATTGAATTACATCTGCTTCCATTGCAATTCTCTGTTATCCGGTGTAATTAAATAAATACGACTTGGGTTTTGTTAATAATCTCTTACACGGTTCAGTGAAAACTAACATTGTTTTACAAAACAGGATGTGGATATGGCCAGTTTAAGTTAATGAAGACGTAGAAATATATAGAGAGCGAGAGATATAATGTACAGTGTGTGTTTGTGTGTGTGTGGTCCTGAGGCACAGGGTAATATGATCCATGCTTGTCTTTGGATGTCAGCATGTGGGGGGGATTGGTGCTCTCCCATCCCTCTAAGTTAACACACACACACACACACACACACACACACACACACACACACACACACACACACACACACACACACACACACACACACACACACACACACACACACACACACACACACACACACACAGTACCAGGGAGAGTGGCAGAATTTCCTGGCAGAGATCAGTAATAGATCGACAAAATGTTTGTGTGTCAACTTCAATTCATTTGAATGAATGCGTGTGTGTGTGTGTGTGTGTGTGTGTGTGTGTGTGTGTGTGTGTGTGTGTGTGTGTGTGTGAGTGTCTGCCCAGACACACACACAGTCCAGTGTGCTTGTGTGTGTTTGTCATGTTGTGCCACGCCATGCAGGGATCAGTGTGTTAAGTGGCAAAGCGACTGTGACAGAAGGAGAAAGGATGCATATCAAAAATGTACACTACGTCTGTGATCCATCCTTAAAAACCGGAACCACAGCAAATATGAAACTACAGAAGTCCATTCTGCTCTTCCTCACAGCAACAAAAATGGTCATTTTTAGGGAAGCGTTGAGCAGAGATGAGTATAATTAACCAGACCGGTGCTGCTCAAAAAAACATAACAAAACGACGACACTGGTTCTGCTTTTAAATACATGCTGTGAACTCGATGACTTCGTGTTGCTCATCTTCCTTCATACGCCGGTATACATTTTTACTGTGATATAACTCCTGTGTTTTGCACACAGAGTTCAATGGGGCCAGCCTGGCTGTGTGCTAGGTATTCATCTCTCTCCGACTCTCTCTCTGAACCGTTTCCATCCTCTGGGCATCAAAGCAGGATCAATGCATTGGTGTGCTGCAACCTGATCGCATTGATCGTTTTCTTCCATTTATTGGCTGACGACCAGTGAGAAACATGAAGGAGAAGAGGGTGAAGATGAGAAGGAGAAACACAATGTCCAGAATGTAGAGAATTATAGATGCATGTATGCACAAATGAAAAAAATATATACAAAAATGATCAAATGTGTCAAAATATTTCATACTTGAACCAATAAACATGTTGTTATAGGGAAAAAAATAATAAGTCAACCCTGCAGTGTGAAAGAATCACATTATACATGTAGAGACAGGAACCTCTCTGACAGCAGGGGGGGGAAGCGATAATCATTGTGGCACAAAGTTATTAGATGTGTTACAGCACGAGGTTATCGGCGAGACACCTCGGTGAAACGGATGGACCGTCAGCCTGCAGATATCAGGAACGTCGGCGGAGAATCACCGTGCGGTGGGAGGATGGGCAGGATTTCCAGGTGTTCTTAACGAGAACAAAAGCGACATCTGAAATTAACAAACATCTCTTTCCACACTTCCGAACCATGGGGTGAGTGCAAATGAAACTGAGAGGCGAGCGCGACTCCCTCCCCCCCCCCGCCGCCTCTCAACCTCCAGTTCTCGACACCGTCAGCAGATGTCAGGTAGCTTCTGCCGCCACCGCCACCGCCGCCGTTCCATCCCGACACTCACTCATAATAAGATTCTGTAATCAGATACCAGGTTCCGTCCTCTCTACATACTTTATATTGTTTCCTCCACCTTAAACTTTTGTACGCCCTCCCCGCTTTCCCCCGTCTAACCCTTCCTTCCTCACCCCCCAGTCCAGGTCTTGGATCCCCAGGGTGTGTGTGGGCTAATTAGGGTGAGGCAGATCGGAGAGAAACACAGGTGTTAGCCAGACCGTACTCGCCGTACAGAGTAATGACTGTACTGAAGCCCCTCATCTCACCACCCCCACCCCCCGCCCTCCCCCCTCAGGGTAATTTGTCGCTACTCTGTATAACCATGCATCTCTCTGCTCCACTTCTGTTTGCGTTTCATTAATTCTTTTTTTTTTATGTGGTTATTTGTTAGCATTATTTATGGCCCACACAAATATGAGTGCCATTAGAAGGAGAAGCGTCAATGACTTTGCCACTGTGGTCCTCACCTGAGCCGCGAGGGTTCGACTGTTGTCTTTACCAGGTCAAGGTGGTCTGTTGATGTGTGCGTGCACGTGTGTGCGTGCACGTGTGTGCTGCTGTGTTAGCACATTATTTTACATCAATCATGCAGACTGTATCACTTCATTTCTCCGTTTCTGCACTGTTTACTGCATTTGTCCGACAGTCATATCACATTTCAAATGAACTGCATACTAATCTATACTAATCTCCCCATGTTCAAATACCCCTATTAAATCGCATTGGACAAGAAATGACTGTGCAAATCTCAAGAAGAAGAAAAAAAAAAAGAGGAAGAAATGAGCAGGAGAACGTTCTTCTGCTTCTTACTTCTGATTATTAAATTATGACTAGGGAGCCGAGTAAAGAATTTATGAGCACAAATCGACAGAGTTGGAGTAACAGACAGTAAAAAGAGAAAGCAGGAGGGGTGAGTGATGGGAGGAGTGTGCAAAAAGAAATTGTTGAGACAACTGCAAGATCGACAGAGAGAGGATGAAGAGGGGGAAAGAGAGAGCACGCTACTGTTAAGTGCATAAGTGGCAATATGCACCCAGTGAGGTGGAACTGGACGGTGAGAGAATATTGTCCTAGGTCAAGCCGAGTCAGAATCACTCGGGTGACTGTTGCTCACTAGAGCAGAACACAGCTGAGGGGAAAAAGCAGGTGAAAACCTGAGTCAGCGCCATTTTATCATTCACTTTGTAGAAAAACACAGTCTGTGCTACCATCATGATATGAAAGATATTCATCTAAACGCCTATATTATTCAGTGATTCGCGTTTTTCCCCCTTACTGCTTTGTTTGTGTGTCAGCTCTGGTTTTACTTCTCATATTTGTGTTTTCCCGCCGTTATATTTTTTCTGACAGTTTCGTAACTTGTATTTTTGGGTGAAGGTCTCAAATCAGAGGTGGTTCTCTGTCCTCAAAGTCTTTGCTTAGGTACTCCATACCTGTGTGGGTAACGGATTTCCCTTCACACCCCATCATCAGCCCCAGGATGCCAGCTATCACACCAATATTACTAGCATCCAGCTCACTATTATCCAGTCTGCTTCTTGGCCTGCTAGCATCCAGTCTGCAAGCTCCCAACCTGCCTCCTTCTCAGCTAGTCTCCAGTCTGTTTCTCCAATACCACCATCATTACGCCAGTTCCTACAGCTGGGTCATCCGATTCCAACTACCCCGTCCTTAAGTCAGCTGAGTTCCAGTGTTGTACCATCTACGTGTCCGTGTTCCTTCACTGCCAGCCTCAAGAGAGGTGCAAGCACAGTCCTCATCCTCCAGAGAGGACCCGTATTTGTCGCATGGGTGCTCCACCCATCTGGTAGTCCTCCCACCCGTCCTCCAGAGGTGCCTCGCCTGTCAGACCTGTTTCTCTCATTGGCACTCCTGTTTGGCCATCCTCCTGAACGGTGACCATCTAAATCCATCTAAGCTTCTAGGTCACTTATTCTCTCCTCCAGAACTACTTGACCCACCCTATTCTTTTGGTCCCTTTTGGCTTTTTTAAGGGCATCTGGATTCCATACATTGATGGAGGTACCGTCAAGGTTTTGGGTTTTTTATTTTGACCGTTTCTTGTTGTATTTTCGAAGTTCACTCTCCAAGTGTCTTTAGTGGTTTCATTTCCTGTCTTTGTGCATTTTCCCGCCTGTGTGATTGTCTGACTTGTTCCTCTCTATTCATTCTGTCCTCATTGTGTATTTAGTGTGTTTTCCCTATTCCAGTGCCAAGTCAAGTGCGTCATTTCATAACGGTTTGTTAGTTTTCTGGTATGTTGTTATTTTGTATCGCCCCAGCCTGCTCCCTCAGTTTTTGTGTTTGCCTTTTCATCATTTTACCTGCTTGCTGTCTTGCATTTGCGTCCACCTCTTGAAACCATAGGCATAGTTAAGCAATAAAACAATCAGCTACTCCTCAACAAGAAGCTCCTTAAACAGATTTGTAATTTGTCTGATGTTGCTTGCTTTCACTCAGTTTCCACTGTCCTCATGTCCCATCCTATCTTCCAATGCCTGCAACTCTGTTTAATCCTCTTAAAAAAAACTCCCAAGGGCCCATTGTAACAGCATTCTGTACAAACACACGGCACTAATGAAACCAATCACCTACATATAATTATTGCCCATGGAGTTATTCATTTTTTAATAGAAGCCCTTTCGTTTGTACTGTCAAACAATTGAGGTAATTATGATGAGGTGACTCATTACTAAATGCCAGTGGTATCCAGGGGGGTATTGTTGAATAGAGAAGCGTGGACTAAATTAATTTATAATCATCTGCTTGATGTGTTGAATTACTTCCTATCCTTCAGCATCATTCAAACTTCTTCTTCATCCCCTTCCAGGAGTGAATCCACACTCACACATATCTTTCTGACTTGTTGAACCCAATCATGTGGAATGGAAGCTCCGCCCAACTTCCAACGCTCCACAGCAGCAGATTTCATATTCTGGGCCATTGAGCCACATCATGAAACCAAGTCACAAAGAGGGATTTAGGTGCATCCTGGTCATCCCACAGAATCCATAAAGACTTACCAGTGTATTGTGTATAGCCTTTCATAACCCTTCTCTGGTCCTCACTGTTGTATAACAGCCCTTGTAGGCGTCCGCAATAGGTTCCTGTATTTGCTCATCGACTCCCTTACATTCCAGCGTGTGTCAGTGTGTTTGTGTGTTTGTGTGTGTGTGTGAGAAGCTGGGAAAGAAGGTGTTTCCATACCGGAGCATCAAGGATCATGAGCAGCAAACTCCCTTCACTGGCCTTTAAACACAAAATGCACCATCTCACGCACAATCAACATCACGGATGACCCTCTCCACCCGACTCTCCATCTTTTTCGAGGCAGCTAACTGACGCTTTTTAGCCCCCCAAGGCCATGCAGAAGTTGGCCTTATTGTATGTAGAGTTCTTTTTGTCTTCATGTTCTTCTTCATGTTTTTCCACTGATATTCAATGCAACATACCAAGACCAATTCCACTGGCCTAGCCATGTCGTTATAAAAGAAACTTGCACTTGAAACTTGAAGGCAGCTACATTGAGCCAGATGGTAACCATGGAAACAGGTTTTATTGTTAGCAAGTTCACTGTTGATTAATCAAATTACATGAAAACTTGATCTATCACTCACTGTGCAAGCTATGTTCTTCTGACATATTAGACAGGCTTCTCCAAGTGTTATTGTTTAGTAGCAAACCCCTCTGTTGTGTTTGAGCCAACAGGCTGAATAATTTATTGTGCAGAATATAATATAATATAAAGTATAATGTAGTGGAAATAATGCAGATTATTTGGACACACTTTGTGGGAGATATGAAAACTAAAATGTCTTCACTCTAAATCATGAGCAGAAGAGAATTAGTGTTATCACTTGTTACTTAAATGATTAAAAGATGAGGCATAGAAAATTAAGTTGGATTTTAGGGATCGCACAGCCACTGAAATTGTTTTCTTATTTGTACGAATCGAGGAAATTCAGTCATAGTTACTTATCATCATCTGGAGCTTAGCATAATTGTCAGATATCAAAGTAGTATTTTGACTCTGTAGGCGGACTCTGTGGTTTTATCTGAGGCAGATGAAAACGTAGTGCAAGTTTTCTGGGAATGTCAATGAAATGCTGTTCAGCAACAAACACTCAAGTGTGTGAGATGTTTATCCCTCCATTCTATTCCATTTATTTTATTCACTTCCGCAAATCTTGATCTCAAGAACTTGTGCATAGTGTCAAGGATATGTGTCGGAACATGAGCACACTTAACTCAAGCAGTGCCGACAAGTTTCACCTGACATTTTAGAAGAAAAAAAAAACCTTTGCTGCTGACACCGGTGAGGGCAGACAGTGGAAGTTGCACTACAGCGATGATTGGATAGTGAGCTGATCACTCGTTCATTTGCACTCTTTCACCCTGGGGTTGGAAGTGTGACACAAGGCGTTTGTTCATTTTTCCACTGCTGATGTCAGTCGTTTTTTAATCAGCACCACCAGCCTGTAAGTAGTGCAGGTGTGGCTCAGAGGAGCGGTAATGCTGAGGATGTGTGAAATTACACTTGTTACCGGGGTAAGATGAGCAGCACAATGTAAGCATTGTAAAAGTTTGAATTAACAACTGATTGTAAGACTTTGGTTTTTATTTTAAATTGTCAACTGTTTTCCAAAATGTTCTCCTTCACCATCATTAACACTTAATAATAACAGAACATTCAGTCTGCTTTTGAAGGTCTCTTTGATAAAAAAAAAAAAAAAGCAGGTGTTAAAATTATATTTTACATTTTTCTGGCTGATCTTTTTTGTTAGAATTTATGTTAAAATCTGATTTTATAAAAAGTGCTCAGGCTAAGTAAGTCCCAGTCCTCCAGGCATTCAACATGACCTCATACGATCAGACTAGATCAGGACCTCCAACGACCTCATATGATCGGGCTGGCTCAGGATCTACAATGACCTCAGAGGCTGGATCAGGATCTACAATGACCTCAGAGGCTGGATCAGGATCTACAATGACCTCAGAGGCCGGATCAGGATCTACAATGACCTCATATGATGAGGCTAGATCAGGATTTACATGATGTTATATGATCAGGCTATAACATATGATCAAGTTATGATCGATAGAATCTGAAATGACACACATCTACGTTGCTTCTATTTTTAGCTCACACACACACACACACACACACACACACACACACACACACACACACACACACACACACACACACACACACACACACACACACAGTATTACTCCCCCTCCTTTTATCCCCTTTCAGGTCATTTCTCTACTGTCTATCTTTTCTATGAGGCATAAAATATGCATTATGGAGTATGCACTATGGATCCCTTAGATTAAAAGATTCAGTGAAGGCAAAGCAGCATCTTGAGAAAAAAGTTTTGTTTGGCGGCTTTATGTGTTCTCTCCCAGTGGTCTGAAATGAAGGTGAGAAAGAAAGGTGACATTCGATATCATATGTCAAGACAATTAGATACGCATATGGCATAGTCTGAGCAGTGTTGTTCCCGATAATTGAAATATCAGATTTGATTCCGACAATGTACAGAAAGTATAGAAACACACATTCTGTTGTGGAGCTTCCAGAGATTTGCAATTGTCTGGTCCCTATTTAAGTGTTTGGGATAGATCACGACTTATAGAAGAATAAAATATGTGATCCAAACACTGACCAATGCCCATGTCCAAATATGGTCTTTTTTAGTGACTGAAACTTGTATCAGTAATGGCAGATAATGATGATGATATCTGCTCTGCTAGTCCATTACTGTGGTGGTCAATGTGAAGTAGCTTCTCCATGCGGGCCCTCAGGCCACTCGACCACCCAGGGACCTTGCTTTATACTCCCAGAGAGCCCCTGTTATCCCCTTATCAGCAAGTAGGGACATTCACTCTTCCTGTTAAGAGTTTGATGTCTCGGCAAAGGTAAAAGCATTTGAAACGGGGCGTCCTATCTTAACAGCGGGTGGACATTTTGATAACAAAGATGATGGTTTAACCTTTAGGTATAATTTGAGAAAAAAGTAATGGCTTTCCCTAGAGCTTTCTTCACTGGCGAGTCGCTGAAATAAAGAACTCCGTTTAGGTTTTTCCATTTCATAATCCACAGTTCAATGTAAAGAGGCCTCATTTCAAAGCCTTTTAGGGCCTCATTCATTTTTATGAGTGTTTTTCTTGTCAAGTCCAATTCTTGTCTCTGCAGCTCCAACGCTGAAACTATCAAGAAGGCTTTATTTTGCCTTTTGAATAAAAATCAAAGAACCTCTAGGTGAGACCTCAAAGACATCTTATAATGTATTCCTTTGGCGGGTTATGCCTAATGTTTACTTGGCATGGGCCCGTGCCCAGAGGCCGTAGCCCTTATTCCCTCTTTGACACCAGTGTTGTCTTGCGCTACAAGAGGAACCCTCTGTGCCCACAATTAATTTCCGCCACAGCCATAATATTCCTCTGGCGTCTGCATGAGACTGGCAGTGACATTGAGGTCCACGGTCTCCGAGCCCGATCTTCAATAGACATCTATTCTAGACTTTCCTCCGGCCCGACCAACAATTTACATGTGCACAGACCTTTCTCTCCACCTTCCCACCTCCGAATGTCTTTGAGTTAAATATTAAAATCCCCAACGTATGTTTACTCACTAATATGTCTAATGATGTTAAATGAGGTGTAATATTGACTGCAGCAGGATAGATCTTTTTATTCTCGTAATTAGATCTAAAATCGCTGAATTATTAAAGGGTAACTTTGCCAATTTTCAACTAGATTTGCATCATGACAGTGTGGGTGGGATATGCAAACGAAGAAGGTTCATTGTTCCTCCGTGTTGCCAGAACCCAGAGCTCCTCGCTCATTTGCCAGCAAAAGTCTGCTGGATGACACATGTTGTTTTAACTAGAGAGTACTTCACCATATTTCTTTATGCCCCCCCTCCATGGACAGGGGATGTGCAACAAGCCCAGTGCATTCTAGTTATTGTAGGTTTTCTAACATTTGAGCAAAAGGGGAGAGCACAGCCATTTTTCTCTGTTTACTTTGGGCACCAATTTGAGAAATACCTATGCCTTTGTTTCTAATGCACCGACCATCTTCCCAGTGGTGAAATACTTATTTAATGATAACATTTACAGTTGGATGTCAAGTAGCCTCATAGTGATTTAAACCACTTATCGTCCTCAGATCGCAGGGACACAACAGGGTGAAAGTCTGTGTGTGTGTGTGATTAATTATACTGAAACGTGCTACATGCCTTTAAAATCCCTAAATGAAAGGCACCAAGGCTTCTTTTTGAAAATAACAAATTTACACATCAGTTTGTTTTGCGAAATATGCCCTGTGGTCTTGAGTGTGCGACTTTTTAAATAATTACAACTGATCCCATCTCATTATTCACAGCATGGGACATTACTACCAGCTCAAGGTGGATGTCAACTGGTGTCAAAGTTTGCCACAGAAGCCACCTACCCATCACCTCTACCATAAAGGTTGTGCGCTGCGAGCATCCTTATAAGATTGTATTATCTTAAATTTGTTAGTACCCTTTATATGCAAGCTATGTAAAGAATGTGAGAATGTTAGCCATTGCTCATTTGAGTCTCCTCCTGTGTTCTTTGGACAGCAGACAATGTGTCACGGGTCTCTGAAGTGGGAGGGTGGGGTGTGAATTCAAAAATACCAAGAAATAACACATTAAATGAGAGGCGACCATTCATCCTAACTGGCATGGTGGGATAAAGCTCCACACAAGGTCAACTATACAGAAGCGTGGATCATGCTGATGCAATAATACATTAAAGTTAGAGTTCCCTCTGTTGCTGACCAGGCCTCAGCTGTCCAGAAACAGGAAATGCATTTGAAGATCGGTAGCGTGCAGCAGCCGACCACTTGTGAGGTGATAGGGCGACGTTTTGGCCGACCGGTCAAAGGGCCCTTTGATCATCACATCAACCATACACTCAAAAACAGTGGAATATTCTGTGAGGCTACAGGAGAAATGGGACATTTTGTGGTCATAATTGCTCTATGCATAAAAAAGGCACTAATAATCATAATTGGATTCTAGGTTGAAACGTATAATAGTTAATGGTGAGGGAGGAAAAAATTCCGCATGTGATGTTTTCTTAAGCCCATAGGAAGAGATTCCTTGACAGCACTGGTGAAGGTAAAGTACAGTGTTTGCATAGGCCTACAGACATCTTGTCTGTAGCTTCACACACATCCAACAGGCCACTGTAGGAGACAGTCTGGCTGCCCCTAACTCAACAAACATTGTCACAGCAAACAAATCTGTTCCCAATTTTAATGTGATCAAATAAATTACAGAAACATTTTCCACGGGCTATACTGTTTAACTGAGACATCCAGCTAGCTAGTGCCAGGGAGAGAAACATTCAAGCCAAGATATTTCTCCTTCAGGAAAAGCTCTGTGAAGTCATCCTTTCTATCTCTGTGACAGTGAGGGACTGAGAAGTTTAGCTGTCTCTTGAAGCTCTCCAAACAACATTTTGATACAGTTCGGGCAAAGGCAACGTGATTATTTGTGCCGTTTCCTTCACAGTAAATGTGCTCTGCTGCGGGCGATGGGAGTAAAAACCATGACAAGCTTGTAAAATGCATGGCGTGTTTGGGATTCTTTGCCCTTATCACCGTGTGGGTCTTTTTTATATTTTTTTCCTCAGCTGGTGTTTGAGGCGTAATGCCCACCCCTCTCGTCCTAATCGTGCCCTCTGCAGAGAGAGCCTGGCAGACCTCACATACCATAAAAAAAACCTGTTGAGAAGTGGTTGGTGTTGTGGCGGGGATCAGTCGAGTCTCTGCTCAAGCCAAGGGTAAACCATAGCTGGAGATGGGTGGGACTAAAAAACAGGGAAAGTATGGGCACACTCTGTTTGTATATTGTTTTAGAAAGTTCTCATCTGTATTTGCATGAAAATGCAATCAGTAATTTGTATATACATATTCAAAAGATTTTTTTTTTCTCAAGGGTTGGGCTGGCAGTTTGGCCGTGTATGGTCCAGCCAGTGGTGATACACTCCTCTGTCCTCACTGTTGCCTCCCACCGTGCCCCTCAAAGAGCAAAGGTTCATGGGAATGACCAATGGGAAGCATTGCTCAGCTACTTCCCACAGCCAAGAGACAGCTGTAATTCTTTAACCCTTTGCCCTCCATACGAGTTTATATCACACACACATACACACACACTTCCTTGAACACAATGGAATTTGTAGGTACACACATTTGCGCATATATACACGAAGACACATTCCACAGTTCCTCCCAGTCGTGCTGCGATACGGCTGCTGAATTGATGGTGTTTCTGCTGCAGTGTCCTAGATTGCCTCCGAACATTCATCACTGGACCATCCACGGCAAGCTGTGGCCACTGGCCTTCACTCAAACCCCATCCCACAGCGCCACTGGGGCACTGATAAAACAAACAACACAGTGCTGCCTACACAGTGACCCTCTGAGTCTGCATATTAAGACTCACTCTCTACCACTCCCCTTAATATTACTCCCCCTCCACCCCCCCATTTTTCACTCTCACTCCACCTCTTTTCCATTTCCTCTCAATCTGCACCTCCTTCAGCGCGTTTGGCCAACCTCCTGTCTCCACTTTTCTTCATCAGTTTCTTTGTGCTTTGCCGTGAAGAAGATTTTGATAGCTGAGGGGGGTTGAGGGGGCTGGAGAAGGGAGGGAGGGGAAAGGAGTGAGTAGGAAAAAAGGAAAGCATGGAAGGGTGGGAGGACAGGGGGGCTCTGAGAACACAGTCCTCAGAGGAGTGAAGTGAAAGCCAAGAGTGTTCTTCTAAGGAAGTGGGTTCAAGATGGATCTCCTTTATTCCAGCACAGTCATCACTCTGCCTTCCCTTGCATGCATCAATTTCACATTTCCAAGTTGCATTGTTTTGCCCATCACAGCAGATTGGAATTGAAAGAAAGATCATGATTGTGATTTTGAATTTTCAATAGTGACTGATCACGGAATGGAATTGTAGAAATGTTTATCTTCGTCTTCCAAATGAACAGTTCGAGTTCTTTAAAGGAATTTCAAATGATAAAATGACATTTTCTTGAGCAAATGTTACATTCCCACGAATATAAATGCCTGTTTGAATTTCAAACCTGATGAGCTCTGCCTCATCATCTCACCGAGCACAAGAGTTTGTTTCTGTTCTTTCATTGGACTACTTTATCATCCCTAGAGCAGCAAATTAATGGCTTGATTTGCCCACTCTCGTTCTGCCAGCTGTGTGTGAGAAATATGACGTGTAGGAGGGGCAATACATTTTCATCAAAAGTTTAAATGCATGATTTTTTTTTTTTTTGTGGCAAAAATAGTACAGACATTGAGGGGTTAGTAGTAGTTTACAGGAACGAACCCCATTGTCTTTTCAACTGTGTTGGCACTGACTGCAATCAGTCATTTTGTACTAACGCGGCTTTTAAAGCTCACTTCTATCGGGTTCACAAGGTGAACAATCCGTTATTGCTTCAGCCTTTGTAACAGATTTAAAATATGCCATTAGGTCACAAAGTGAAAGAGCTCACATTCCACTTAAAAGAGCATACAGTGGAGGGGCGACCTGCGGCGTGTCCATATCTGGTTGTAAAAATCTGTTCACTGTAAAATCCTCAGTTACTGCTCGCATGTCCAGGAAACATGAAGCATGCTGGGTGGATAACATGAATGACTTACAGGGAAACTATTCCTCAGCCTTCTGCTGTGAAGATGCTTCCCAGAACTCAAATGATGCAACAACAAATGGAAGCATTGAATTGCCAGAGAATTTCAACGACACCTCTCTTAGGAATGTACCTAAAATTGCAAGGGCCGCTTCTTCTACGGGCTTCAACAATACAGACAATTGCCAAAGAGATGCAAAATGTGCATCAGTTGGGACAGGACTACACTTCAAGTAAACGACGTTCACTTTAAGAAAAAAAAAACGACATGTGTCTAATAGATGATTCTTTTGCTAAAGAATTTTGATTGTGTGAAGAACTCAGATCTGTTCTCCGTCTGTCAGCAGGGACCGAGGAGAACAACATATCCAAGAGCTCAGACATTCAAAAAGATGTTCAAAAAAGTAGAGTCTAAAAAAGTAACATTAGGAAATGATAAAAAATATGACAGACAGAGTTTGCTTACTACGTACATGTGAAAACTGGAGGAATTTAATGTCAGAGATGTCTTGTGAAATCATAAGTGATGGATAAAACCAGTTCTTCATTGAAAATCCAGCGTGCCTGAAGCCAAGTCTGTACCCGGATGCTTTAGAAAATCCCCTCAGAACTGCCAAGAAAAAACAAGTTGTTCCACTCTATGTTTTGGTGGCAAATGTACCTTCTTGTATGTATTCCATTCCAATACTGACCACATGGCCCTGGTCTTATTGTGTGCTGAGATGAGACCTCGATTTTTTAGAAATTGCTCAGGTCTTCTCAGAGATGTTGGTGGATTTAAAAGATTTAGAGAAAAATGGAATAACTGCAGGTGGTGAAACGGCCAAAGGGGGCCTGCATTATATTGCTGGAGATAACTCGGGTTCACACGGCATTGGTGGGTTCAGTGAAAAGTTTAATTCTGAGTACTTTTGCAGGTACTGTGTTCAATCCTCTGAAATTATTTCATGTTTGTTAGCCTGGTCTCCCACCTTGTTTAGGGTATGAATTATTTGAATTGAATTAAATGCCTGTCTTATAATAAGGCTATGACTGTTATACATACAACATATATCAGTGGCATGCTAATTCAGCAGAAAAGGGCTGTTGGTTTTATCAGTTTTACATTTTTTTTATTGTAAAATTCACAGGTTGTTCTGTTCTGTGTCAAAATGTGCAAAGACAAGTTCCTTGGAAGGTAGAATAACGACGGTTTCAGTGGTAAGTAAATGTACATGTTTAGGGTACTTATGCATTCAGTGAGTCTTCCATTAGTAGCTGTTGCTCACTGGGTGTAAAGCACCCGGGACACCTCTTCGCCATTTCAGCACCAGTGAATCTGTGATCGACCTTGGGGTTGAAAAAAAGCCATGAACGCACATGCATCCACGTTACTTACACCTGGCTTAACTTAGTCGCACCTCCTCAACCTGCCTCGGCCAACATGGAACGTATAGCACAGGATGCACTAGGCAAGCTTTGCCTTCCGTTATCCCACATTTTTTAATTCTGCTTTTTTGGGTTGCTTCTCATCCCTGAAGTTGCCCTGTTCCCTAAGTCAAAATCTCATATGGCCCAGGAAATATTGATCCGTGATAAAAGATGACGAATTGTTTCCTCCCCGCAGAAATCACAAGAATATTGCATCTTTCTTTCATGTTGGGGGGGTAGAGAGAGCATGAAAGTGAGAGAGATTTATTCTATAGCAAGCCTGTTATTGCGTCTGCCTGGTTGAGCATGGAGGCGTTAATGTCTCACTAATCACATTAACACACACAACGCTCACCCAGTCATGGGGATGGAACAACATGCATTCTCTCCGTGGCTTAGGAAATCATCCGCTTTCTGCTCAGACACAAGTATTATAGCGTCAGCAGTTAAAAACAAAGATTCCTTGATGGGATCAGGGGGAGCTTGATGGAGAAGTACTGGTCTCACCGTCAGCTGAAAAGATTTCTCATCTTGTTTAGTGCTGGAGGACATTGGAAATGAACAGACAATACGAGGATGTATAATATGAAAAAGAGCAAGAGACTGCTTCTGCTGACAGTTAGTCAAGGCCTGACTTAAAAGTAAGATAGGATCAATTTTGAGATTGAGAGGCTCAATGTGTGGAGGAGCTTAGTGGTGGATGGCTCTTCAGAGCTTCGGCTGCTGTAGCCAAAGGAGGAAGGAGTCGACGTATTCAGGGAAAAGAAGCGTTTTTGAAGTAAGCAGGCAGAAAAGAGGATGGAGAGGGAATGTGTTGGTGCCTACATTCGGTATTGTGTCATTAACTTCTGCAGCTTCACCACAGAAACGTGATTAAACCACCTCTACCTTGTGTTGCGTCCACAACGAGTAGATGATTAATTAATTGTCGAGCAATTAACAAGCCTTAATCGTGACGAGGAACACAGCTGACACACTGTAAATCTCTAAAATATGCACGAGAGAATGAATCACAATAGCATTAGTGTCCTCCAGGAGAAACTTAACTGTCACTCCTGTCACTTCTGTACAATCCCCCTTCCTCGTGTTTAACCGGTCTCACACATTTCTTCGCCGGCATCGGTGCCACCTCAGATGCCGGCCCTGTCTCTTCTGCCTGCCCACCTCCTAACGCTATCTGGCAGAACAAAAGCTTCGGCGCTCATGCCAACAATCCTGCCGAAGGAAGTTCTCGGGCACACGAGTGGAGGTAATATCACCGCTCTCAACAGCGTGTGTGTGTGTGTGTGTGTGTGTGTGTGTGTGTGTGTGTGTCAGGGCTGTGGACGCAGAGAAGAGGATGTTTGTCATGTTTCTTTTGTTTGCGGTGCCTTCTCCTCTCTATGTGCTCGCTCCTCCGGTGTCTGGTCCTGTCTGTCCGGCTCCTTCTCTGGCTTTTTTTCATTTCACTTTTCTGTCTATGGATCCTCACCTCCCCCTCATTTTCTCATATTCTTTGTTTGACATCTCGTTTTGAGTTGTTGTTTCTCTCCCTCTCTTGCTTGTGTCTCTTTGATGCCCTCATGGTTGGTTGAATGACTGAAGCCATAAGGCTGTTCCACCCACACACACGTACGCTGAGCCGAGCCGAGCTGAGCTGTCCTGTGCTGTGCTGCGCTGTTAATTCTCCTGCTCAGCCCATCTGAAAGAGAAGGCAGAGTGTGACTCAGATGCTAAGGTGGGTGGTATGGGCCCGGGTGGGTGGTTAAATAGGCTAACTGTAGCTTCTCCGACGCATTCACTTTTTCACACGGGAGATATTCTGATAAGTAGCTAAAACGCGCAAATTGGAGACGCGAACAGCTTTGAAATGTGATTTACAGTTCAAAGATCGTCGCTGTTATATCTCTAGGTTGTTTTGGAGACAAACCAAAGCTCCTTGATTTGATTTGCCGGGATGACTGTTACTTACTATGATAGCTCCCTCAGCCTCAGAGTCAAAATTACATTAGCAGATCAGTATTATCATAATCATCCCAACCATGCAGCCCTCAGAGTTATTTTCATATTTGCCACATCAACATGTTTTGTAATTAATGTGTATAAATTAAGGCATTATATATGTTTTATTAGATATTTTTGAATCAGTGCGGAGGCTGTGACGCCACTTTACGGGATCCAAACAGGCTGAGATTATAAAAAAATGAAATCAAACAAAAAAGCACAAAGTGGAGACATCATCAGATGCAATTTGTGGATGTGTGTTGGTCGTGACGAGATTTCCATCTAGACTTCTTAAAAGATGAAAGTTAAACATGATCTTATGGTCTGGAGGTATATCAAATTTAAAGCAGAGGCATGATAACCTTTTGCTGGAGGCCCCACAAGTCAAATGCTGATCAACAACAAAGTCCCTTCTATGGAGAGGTTTTAAATGTTGCCCTAAGTTATAGATTTAGATTTTAACTTCTACCATGGGTAATTCTCCCTGACAGGCTAAAGTGACTAAGTAACATTGCGTGCACTGGGGGAAAACAGCAACTGGCTTATCTTTGAACGTGATTATCTTTATATAATTTGGCTGTCTGTAAAGCAGAGTGTGAGTCACTATCTGAAGGCTATGCAACGTCTCGTTTCTAAACAACACACAAAGCCTCGGCTGGACTTTTACCTTGGACTGACAGTGAGATGATGCTTTGTGACTGAATATGAACTTCAAATGGAAAAATAAATATGCACTGTAGCCAGTAATGATTATCAAGCAAGGCTTTTTAGATGGTAAAAATGAAGTGTTGCCTAAAATCCTGTGTTCCCATGGCACAAATATGCAGTAATATATCAGTTTTCAGCCTCTAGACTATATTCTGTTGTGGGGAATAATACCCCTCCCTTTGTATCATCAATTTATCAAAGATAAAAAAAGTGTGTCATTTTGTTCTCAAGCCAAAAATGACAAAGCAATATTATTTTTTCATAACAAAAATATCAACGTTTCAGTAGAGCTTTTCTTTCAAGTCTCTACTCGTTCACTGGTCTTGATTTAGAGAACATGACTCGACAGGCACCATAAATTGACATCATACAGTTTGATTTAATGTCACAATTTGGTCATTGTTGACTCTTTGTCCCGCCGGAATGCAAAACAGCCTCATAAAAAGTAGGAAATCAAATTCTGGCTTATTTTACTGAGATTGTTATCACTTTTAAGAAATGTTTTGAACAGAGAATACAGCACTCATTTGTTTTGTCTCTCTCTATGAGTGTATTTCTTACCCAATATATCAAAACCCCAAACATGGATGAGCATAAAGTCACAAAATAGTAACATTTAGAAAGAGAGAGAATGTGAAAGAGAATGCATATCCACAATTATTGAATGCAGATATTCAAACGATGATAGACAGGCTGCACATGAACGGTTTGAACACCAGTGTCTCATAGCGTGTTATGCTCATTTTGTGGGGAATAAAATATGTTTTTAAAAAAAAGTGATAACATCACAGTGTTGCTGGGAGCTTGTTTTGGTGCCAATATGTTCCTCTTTTTTTTACACTACAGCACCTAGTCTGACGAAGACATCACCACTCCTGTCTATCTGACACCCGCAACCATCTGTTGGGAGCCCGGTGCTGGAGCCTTGATGGCTGTGCATTTGAGTGGTAATTGAGCCTGAAATGTGCTTAATAACGATTGTCCTGCCTAATACGCCACATCAGGAGCGCAGAGCACCGTGACAACCCTGAGCAGCCGAGACAGGCAGGCAGGCAGATAGGAGAGATGGGCAGAAACCACATTTCTCCTCCTCATTAGCCTCCAATAGCTGGGAACAGCCCACATAAATGCATCACTGGGAATCAGCTAAGAGAAAGACACAAGAGTAATAATTCTTCTGAAAGGCCTTGATATGCATCAGTCCCGCTATGTTCGGGGAATAGTCTATTTTATTTAGAAATTATGAGGAGGTCTCCATTTGGTTTGACAGCATGCTTACACAAATTTACACATATTTGATTTTATTTCTCTGCATTACATCTTGGACAACAATTTAAAAGTATAATAGAGACCGAACACAAAAGGCCCAGTTCATTTTTTATTGTACATATCTTAATCCAACCAAATGCCCAAGCTTTTAATACAACCAGGACAACTGAGAAAAGCCCTGCTTCTCTAATTGGTCACATGATGAACCTCCTTTTGAATTTATTTGTCATGTTGAAATTGATCTTGGCTGCTTTACCTATGAACATATCCTCAGGGAACAACTTCCCCGTGTTATTAATGGGTGTAAAAAGATTTGTAGGTATTAATACAGTGCAGTCTGGGATGGGGGGGGGGGGGGGGGGGGGGGGGGTTCTATTCACCATGACAGCTGCCCCAGGAGACCACATGGCAGTAAGAGGTACTTGTCAACAGCGGGTTAGAGACAAAAGGCAGGCTTCTTTCCGGTCGGCAGGGGACGGTGTGTGGGATCAGAGGGCGTGATATCCTGTCCAATGCCCCCGCTGAGGAGCCAGAAAACTCCAACTCCCTGCACCTGTCAGGCACCGCGGGGAGGTGGTTTGACGGTGTCACACGCCGAACACCAGAGGAACGCCCCTCTCCTGAGGTGTACGTGTACAGTAATCATCATGGCTCCCCCCTTCAGATCTATAATAAGTCGTTCAACCTGACAGAAGCAGTGTTTTTGCTTGTATGTCGAGCCGAGCTGAAGCTGGAGAGATTCGGTGCTCGGGGTTTTGGAAGGGTAATTGCCTCACAGTGAACTGAGTCATGAGGAAATGAGCATCCTCAGAGAAAAATCTGTCTTACAAAGTAACTCATATACACAACAACTAGAGCCTGCTGGTGAAGCATTACTTATTCCCTCTCAACTTCCTCTGCTATTCATTTCCCAGTCTGTTCAACTTACAGTGTGTGGGTGCCGCTAACTCACCCAGCCGCGTGTGTAACCTGCTCGGCAGTAGCTAAATGTTCCTCTTGGGACATAGCTTCATAAGAGCAACACCATGCATCACAGAGACCACATTTAAATACCAAATATTGCCCATTCGTTTCTCCCTCTGCAATCGTGGGGGAGTGCACAGCACCGTGTTTAGCACAGGCCAGGGGGATTTGAGTAGGCAAACAGATGGGACCTGAGGAAAGGTATGGATAAGGTACACATGCAGGAATGGGAATCCCCCTGGGAGCACCCTCCTCATTCTGGCACCCACTTTCATGGTGTGTTTAGTGCCCTGCACTGTATGAATTATGAACAGACTCAGAGACTGATTGTGCAGAGCTCTGAATACAAAGCGTGTGTTGTTGGGATGGAGCGGTTTCTCTGTGCATCAGCTTATTTTAGTACGTTTTACAAAAAGTTGGCCTGTGATGCTGTTCCTTTAAACTCAAAAAACAAGCTATACATCTTAATGTTGCATGAAGTTATTCACATCCCCTCAATATATATATATATATATATATATATATATATATATGAAAAAAGCAATTTCATTCAAAAACATTAAAAAGAAAGACATTCTACCTCCACATCTCCTGAGAAATGCTACACTAGGTGGATGGCAGCGCCGCAATCACAGCAATCAGCACTCTTATTTCAGGATTTCTCTGGACCGCACAGCACTGACAAAACACATGTAGGAGCAGAGCTGACAAATCTGGATACAAGATGGGCACTCTGACCTTCCCCTGGCACGCCGCCCACAGCCTGCAAACCCACTCAACATGACGGTATCTGTGCGTCTCTGCTGAAATCGTGGCAGGCATAATTGCGCCTCCTGTCCAAGTGCGAGGAAGATATTCTTAAGGACCTTTTCTCTGTGCATCGCTGTGAGATACGACAGAACGAGAGTACTCATCCTCATCTATGGATCAGACCCCAAAGGTCCCTTGCTTTAGTCGGAAATGTAATGAGACATTGTTAACTCAATTTTCACCATTTTCCAAAAGAAAAAAAAAATTGAAAAGCCTTCGAGTGGGGCTGCAGAACATTACTACCCTTTAATTCTCTGGTGTGGAGTCTGATGTGGGTGAACAAATGTGACTTTGACACTTAAATGTCAAACTTCTCACAATACGTTGTCGGTGCAGTCGCACTGTTTTTAGAATGTAACACAACATTAGATATTTGTATTGTTATTGTCAACACATTCTCACTGCAATGCATCAAATAATGCAGCCGGGTCATTATCCTTTGGTTTTCATCCTTCGTCTTTCGTGACCAGTGTAGGACATGTGATGTAAGGGATGAGAGTGTGTGTGTGTGTGTGTGTGTGACGTCCTTAAAAGGATGTATCCAACAATGCTGGAGACAGACAAATAGCCCTGCTCCTCTGTTATCTCGGCCTTTCTAGGTGTGAAAGGGGGGCTTACCTCAACCATGGGTCGCTGTACAGATGCCATGACATTTACACGGCTTTCTCTGCACGCACACACACAGACACACACACACACACACAATGCTAATCTGTGTCACAATGCCCTCTGAAAAGATTGGGCACCCTTCAAAAACACCCCTGCTACAAAAGGAGGGTTCATGGCACCAGCACATGTCGTCGAGGCTGAGGTCATGGTGAACCATGTCACTGTAAGCCCGGGAAACAAATGAGCCGGGTCCATTATGCCAGGCCCTGGTTACATGGACACATTTAGGGACACAGCGGCTGTCTGCTTGAAATGAATCAACTCACCCCGGATGGTTGGCAGAGAGTTAAAGGAGAGAAAAAGGTCTTAGTTTTACCCCTGTGCCCCTCCTCCCCCTCTCTCACTGAACACATGTCCATCCACTACCATAGCATCTCCATTTAACACTAATGAGAGCCTCACTCCCAAGTACACACAAGGGGTATGAGTGACCCTTTCGCAACGGACATCAACGCCCACTAGCTATGTTTGGCGTCTCATTCTCTGCAGCCGGCTTCTTTAAAAACACAAGTGATACGGCGGTGAAGAATGTGACGACGGAGAGGAGAGGAAATGGTTCGGGGTGCATCACATGGTATGCATGTGAATCGCTCGAGGAGGCAGCTGCTGGTTTGCAGCCGCTTGTCTGTCTGTCATCTCGTTCAAACATGATGTGTGGACTTTGATGCTAAGACGTGGGCCTGAGGGCCACGAGAGAAACACACAATTATTGTTCTGTTACAACTTTCACTGCTTCTTCTGTTCAAAATCTAAACGACTTTCACATCTGCATGTTGCTCCTTTACTTACAGAGTGCATCTGCCCACGCAGACCAAGTGTGTACGCCCGATGGGACTACAGTAAGAGCGGGCACGGGGTGCGAGGGAATGTTGTTTTTCCTGCTCAGAGACAGACTCACTACCAATGACGAGGGGAAGGAATTTAAAAGTCACAGTCTCCTTGGTAACAACATGCTTCCTCCACAGCCCAATCTCAACCATTTAATTGCTTTAATCGCCAATTATTCACAAACACGCAATTCCTCCATTGCGACAGGAATGAATGCCCAACTGCTTATTCACATGTTTGCATTGTTGATTAAAGCCACATGTCGTTATGGCACATTAACCAAGTATTTGGCAGAATGAAGTTATTAGCAGGTTTCACTACTCAACAATAGCGTGACTTCATTCTGTTAACTTTTGGGAATTTCTGGAGAAAAGGACACAAACTAAAGCCCTGGGATATTAAGTTCAGCTGTCCATTACAGAATAATTAAGGTTTTTTTTCTTGATCTTAAATCAATTATACATTATATTTGTTTGATTATACTCTACTTTTTTGGAAAGAAGCTGCAAAGTTGAAAAAACTAAAACAGGTGGACGGACAATCCAACAGGTAAAGTGTATTTACAAGCAGAGCTATAAAACATCATTACAATCATCTACCCACCTCCTGTCCTTCCTTACTACTAAACCACTAAATGGATACCACCAGAAAGCATGCACTTCATCGCCGACACTGAGGGGGGATTTGGCCCTGTGGGGATATAAATACCTGCCAAATCATGAAACACCTACCACTGAGAGGTGGAGGAGAGGCCAATCAGGTGAATAATGGCCACAGCGTTTACACGGTAGCCGCCAGTACTGGTTGCCATCAGTAGTAATGTCCACCTTGAAAAACCCTAAGTGTGCTGTTTGATCAATGCTGCCTGATGGGAAGGGGAAAAAATCAAGCCCATAAACGGGCCCTTGGATGCTAAAACGGGAGAGAGACCTAAGGGACCGAGCATTGAAACGTATGGCGAGAGGTATATTGACGGCCGAGTTCCGAGAAGTAGAAGTGTTTGACCCTATATAGCACTTTCCCCTACCCTAATATGCATGCGTATACCTGTGCACGGATGTATTCTGGTGTGCACAAGTGATGTGCTGCATACACGTCATAAAGATCAAGAATCTGTCCAGCTGCAACATGGTAATGAGAGGCAGCTATGACCTTCTTGCATGTCTGTGTATGTGTGAGATCACGTTTCTATGGTTGAAAAGTTCATCCGTTCAAATGGAAAATAGTAGTAGAGAAGGCCATTGAAGCAAGAAAAAGGAGCGGAAGAAAGGCAGGAAAACAAAAAATAAATAAATAAGTAGCAGCAAAGTTTTTTATTCTCAGCCAAGAAGAAGGCATGTTTCTGTGTCACTGCTTTCCCTTTTCATGGCAAAGGGAGGAGAGCCAAGGTCGAGCGTGTCAGTGTGAGTCAAGCCTGAAAGTGTGAAGACTCCAATTAGACATAGCCTCGGGTCTGACTCCAAAAGACGAGGATAACACACACCCCTCCGTGAAAATGTGCCAAACAACGCATAGTGCAAACACACACACAAACACGTACACAAAACACACACGCGCGCACACACACACACACACACACACACCACATGTCTTCATGTCCCTGTTTTATGTGAAATGCATGTTGATACCACAGCTGTTTGCACCCCATCCATCATCTCTAGCAGGCAACAGGCAGAATTATTAACAAGCAAAATCTGTCATGCCCTATTAGCGCAATAAGGAACCTGCTAAGGCAAGTAAACAATTTATTAATGTATGGCTGATGTAGCCAATTATCATGTGTTTGAAAAGGGCCAAATATTTATGATTTCACAGTCTATTTGCACTTTATTGAACAAGTTGCTTGTAAAAATAAATAAATAAATAAAAATATCACAGCATTGATTATTTAATGAGCACTGAAGAAGATTTACAAGTGCGTGGCAAATGGATTGATGTTACTCTGAACTTCTTTGTGAGGATGTGACACCACCATCATTTACATGGAGGTAGAGAGCTCTGGAAGAGGAGTGGAAATTGATTTTTTCTTTCGCCACACATTTTTCACAAAACTCCACCTCCTTTATTTAATTCAAGTTATGTAAATCACTTTAAAGCTAGAGACCATAATCGGGCCAGGGGGCATAAAGTGGGAGAACTAATGGTCCCATCCCCAGTTCCTACCCACTTCCGATGCTCTTGCTTGGACCACATCATTTTTAGAACTTGGTTTTCATTTTGACCTGTAGAGTTGTGATGTAAAAAATATGACCATAGACACAGACACACACACACAGACAGACAGACACACACACACACACACACAGAGAGACACACAGACACACACACAGTAAAATACCAATCAGACGTTGTTACGGCTGGTAAATATGATATAAAATGTGTTACATAAATACATGATGAAAAGGTTACACAAGCAAAAATCTGTGTCTGAGTGCAACATTTCCTGCCACTGTTAAGTCTTTCCTCTCTCAGTACTGTGGGCAATTGTTTGTTTTATTTCATTGTGTTCCTACATTACAAATACTTTATTATTCCGGTGATGCCAAGAACAGATCACATTACAGCTCTTTTGCAAAGGGATCCAGTCATATATTTCAGGTTACTGACCTTCCCCTCGTCGTGAAGGATCTAACTGAGCCTTATTAACAAAAGAGATTGAAATGTGCTGGTTTCTCATGCTCCAAGCTGATTTGATAACTGGAGCCTCATAAATGCGACTCACCACATCACTGGGTAATTGGCAGCACACTGCAACGACTTACTTTGTAAGGAGAACACATGCTGTGGACAATAAAATGAATGGCTGTCACCCAGTTTAAATAGTTTTCCTACACAATACAAAGAAGCCCTCAAAAGCTCTGCTGAATTTCTCGTCTCCAAAACATCATGTTCACATATTTTGACAATATGTGTTTGCACTGAACATAACTGCAAAACCTTAACCGTCAACATATTCCATTCACAATAAAATATCCGCTGAATAAGAAATTTTTAAGCCACAAAAATGGTTCAATCAGTATCATGAACTGAAAACACACTGTTCATGTTGTGAGACAAAAACAGGGACGATTCCTAGACTGGTCAACGCCGCGGTAGCGACCTGTCAATCACAAAGTAGCCCCGCCCTAAAGTATTTCCTGCTTGATCATCTCGAAAATGGGAACATAAGTTACTGAATGGAAATCATGCTGAATTGAAAAGACTTGAAAACAGTGATTGAGACCATAAACTCATGTTAACAAATGGTAGAAGCAGCGTTATTTTCTCATAGAGGTCTGTACAATCTGACTTGTGAGGAGTTGCCCTCTGGTGGCCAAAAGAAAGAATGCAAGTATAAGGCACTTCAGGACTGGCTTCACCTTTCAGAACCGTAGGTTCCCACCTGTACTGAGGGCACGTCTTCTTAAGATCATTCTCATTTCAGACATGGATCATTAAAAATCAGTGTAAAGGTTTAATTATCCCAACCGCCTATTAGGTCAATCCCACATTAATCTCTTCTGTGCACCGATGCTTGGCTGGAGCGATACATCAAAGACCTCATTGTGCAGAAAATGCAACGAGAGAGAGCTTTTTGGTGCGTTTTGCATGAAGAAAGAGCAGAGTTAATTGTATAGGAGGGTATAGTGTGTATAAAAAAACGGTAAAAGCACACGCACACACAAATGCAGAGCAGATGTCCGGTGTACAGTGTGGACTTAATGAGCCATGAATGATATGAGAGGCAAGTGGAGATGCCTGTCCCTATCTGTTCAGAGACAGGCTGTGGTTGGGACACATCTGGTACCTGCCCCCCTCCCTACTGCACCTGTGCTTTAGATGCTCGGGGACAGCAAACCATAATTATGACCTCAACCTTCCCATTTGTACCCATCTGATTTGCATCCACCGTTCAGTGTAAAAGTGAAAGTACACCTCATTTGCTGCGTATTTGGTATTAGAATGCTTCACATCTAATTTTTACGATAATTAATCTCTTAAATTACATTTGGGATGGACTAAGAAATGTCAACAGACGCCATCTTTAAATACATACGCTCGGGTCATAAAACACTGGTGAACCATACAACCCACATATAACAACCAGTTACATATATAATATAAAAAAATATGGGTAAGGGTATTTCCTACACATCTGGAAAACGGAGTACACAATCATTTCATGTTTGGAAAAAGACCACAATATCATTCACAGTGCCCACAGTCCAGTTAATCACAGGCAAAGCATCCGTATCAGCCCACATCACAGGACTGATCGCATCAAATATAGAGTCTAAAATCATCCTGATGAAATGATCAAGTCCCATTAAATATGATCATCACAGAAATGGTCCAATACTAAAGTCTATGTATAAATGCTTAAATAGTCAATGTATCCTCTAAGACCACATTTAAGAGCCTCAATACCAATATCACTATTGCAGTCAAGACTAACTCACCAAGACCAGTCATGATCAAGACCACAGTTTACCAAGACAGACGCAAGACTATAACTCTAAGGGGTAAAGACCGTCATGATCAAGACCAAGGCAGGGCAAGACCATTAGATCACCATAAGATGTGGACCAAATGAACCAGAGGCACTCCTCAAAACAATCTGATGGATCAGTCATATAATAAAAAAATACCTCCAGAATTCAAATGAAGATTCTTCGTTTATTGCCATATATTATACTATATGTGTGTATTTGTACACTACCATGAGAAATGTCTTGATAAAATAATCAAAAATTAGTAGAATACAATGTGTGGGAATAAATAGCATGCAGGGTGTAATAGAACAGCACAAAACAACTCACGACAGACAGACAGACAGGGGAAATGCTCACAGACCAAGTCAGCAAGAGTAGCAGGCCTTTCATATTAGAGGCAAACACCACATTTAACCTGGTTAACACCAATGCAAATTAATACACATTCCCCACATTGCAAAGTCATAAACACAGCAAAATGATACACATAGATAGCAAAGTGTGCAACCAGCAGCACAGCATCTCCTGCAGCGTGCAGAAGCCAAAAGAGCCAATAATTCAGTGAAGCTGGACCAAGACAAGTAAACAACATGCATTGAGCCAACAGACGTCAAGTCACTAGCAATGAGTGAAAGCTCAATTAGCACACGGATAGCCACTTACGATGACGTCGTCCGTCGAAGCCCGGTGCACAGTCCGTCGCGCTCCCGCAGCAAACACGAGGAAACTCGGCCTTCGTCCTGACGTCTGCGACCCGCGGAGCGGCGCGGACAGCGGCCACGACCCCGACTACGATGCTTCATCCCCACTATTATTTAGTGACGTCCCGACTCTCACTTTTTGTGCACGTAAAGTTTCCGTGGAGGTAAATTATTGTGAAGAGAAGCCACACCTGAAGCACCCGAGTGTGGAGGGGCGGCTCGTCACTCCATCAACAGGTGTGGGCGGAAGTGGCGGGTGCCTCCATGGATGCGTCATAAAGGTTGTTTTTTTTAATGACGTCTTTCCCTTGACCTCGATGGAAAACGTCCTGAGGTCAAATAAAGATGAGAAGGATAACTCTTCGGGATGTAGGAAAAGACACAAAAGACAGTTTACTTAGCTACGTAATGATAATGCAACAGTTGATGAGTGATGTTGGTTAAAACTACAGTGATGGACTACAAAAATTCCACCCCCCATGTTGTTGGTTTTATAAACAGCTTGATATCAATTTAAGTTTTAAATGAGTCAATTTCTCCTTCAATGTGTTTGAAATACACTCTGTTTTTAATCTGGTGTTGATTTTAGGAACACAACACTGCCAACATGTCTGAGCTAGCTAAACCTGGAAATATGACTGGAAATGGATTGATGTATTTTTTCATTTACTTAATGTATTGTTCCAACAAAGGACAAAGGAGGTTTAATGGGTTTTTAGTGGAGAGTGATTAAAATATGGAGAGGGTGATTATAATAGGACAGAAAGGGAAATGAGAAAGGGAAGTGAAAGATATCAAGGATGAATGAAGGATGATGAAGGGCGATGCACTGGAGCAAAGCTCTGGAAAGGGAAGCATGAGAGGAAAAATCTCACGGAAAGGAAGCGTGGAAGTGAGTGGTGGTCTGTTGATTGCCCACTGGTCTGCAGCTCGCTCTGTCAGGGGCACCGATGACCCAAAATCCAGAGACTCTCCCTGCAGTCATCCACCTCCCGAGACCTCCATGGCACTGACCTGATTAAGACTGATTGATCTTCTTCCAAGCCCTCAAAAGTGACCTCTCAGCCACTTTCCTCTAACTCACAACTACACATCTCCATTGGAAACATTCATTTTTGAGTGTCTGTTTGTTTTGCAGATACTATTTAGATGTAGAAACGAGTGCATTTACCAGCAAGTCTACCTCACCGCCGTCTGTTTATTTTATTATTGGTGGTGCTTTTGCTTGACAGTGAGAAAGCAGTTTAATATCAAACGAGGAGAAAGACACGGATACAGAAAGGAAAACGTGTTCAGCAAACCGGCTGCAAGATTAGGCAGTGTGATTGTTTAACAAGGTTAACTATGCTGAAATAAGCTACTGCATCTCAGGAATTGTTGTTCGAATGTTTCAGAGAGGAAGATGTTGTGTTTTCCGAAGAATTTGTGCCATACAGGATGTGTCTGATGGTATTTCACTTTACGTTTAATGATCCAACTCAAAGTTGCAAATTCTAATATCACAGTACAAAATTCTTTTTAATTGTGACCTCCTTTGTGTGATTGATATTGATTGATTTTTGTAGGAAAAAATAACACTTTTAGCATAAGATCTTAAGAAAAATGAAAGAAATTAAACATTGTGCAATATGTTATATCATATCAGTACAACCTTCAGCGCTGTCATTGCCACACACCTCCTTGAAACAAACCACAAAGTCACTGAGGAAGAATAATTTGCTCACTTGCCGAGTGACACAGGAAAATGTTTAAGATTCAAAAAGTTGAATCAAAGACATTACGTAATCAACTGTCTGCACAGAAGTGACTGAGTTCACGCTGTTAAACGATGTTACAGATGCAGACGGAGTAAAGACACAGCAGTAAGATGAAAAAACATTCTTTTCACTGTCATTAGTATTATTGTCATCGCCATCGTTTCGAGCAGCAGCAGCATCCACAGCTGCACCGTCATTATCATCACCAATGGCATCATCGCTGTCTTCATCAGGTGACTAAACAACTGTGATTGCTGGGCAGCAAACAGCACACATTCCGTAACTAGATCCGAAACCCAGATAGAATGCGACTCCATCCATCCATCTGTAGAAAGGGGGAAATCACTGGAGGCCTCAGACCAGCCTCTGTAGTCCTCTCCTGTCCGGGCAGCTTCTCAGTGAGTTAGACTGAGTGGCCCTGCTCCAGCGTGTTGAATAATGAATTAGAGGCTGATATCCTGTGACGGAGACTGGGAGAGAGCACTTCCTCCCAGGGCCAGAGTGGGGCTTGAATACCCGTGAATAATACATGGCCAAAAGTGGGTCTGTTGAAATGACTCAATACTGGGAGTCAAGTGCGAGATTATCTTTCCACGGTTATGAAAATATTGCAGCCTTGGTAACACAATAGGAGAGGTGAGAAGATGATCATAGAAGAAGTGGGCTCACACTCACTTTTCTGTTCAAATGGAAATTTCAGAGGTTGTTTCTGAAATACTTGTCCGAAAGTGTCACTGCTCTGTTTAGTGATGCATTGTAGAGAGATATTCTATTGAGGCGAACTAAAAAACTACGTGTGGTGTAACTTGAAAAAGAAGCGTGCCTCTGTTCAGCATGGCATGAGTACATTTGCAGTCCTACCTTGTTTCTCAGTCTCTCCTTTTTTTCCATGTTTCATGACGGGATTCCGGTTACATAAATGTGGAAAACTAATAATCACGGCACCTGTCTTTTCAAACAAAAATAAATCCTCCCAGACAGAATTATGATATATTTACTTATCTTTATACAGTTGTCAATTTACACATTCAGAAATGGATTTTCGGCCTCCCACAAGACTAACTGGGGCCCCTTGGCGCTCGCTGGGCCAAGTCAGCCTCCAAGAAAGCTGGAAAACCGCAGGCTCTCGCTCAGCCCCAGCTCTCCCAGCTAACCGCTAATCCATGTGTTTGATACATTAGACGCTCTGCTTGGCTTTGTTCTGCAGGGATGTGCTGTCCCTTCTCCTGCCAAGTCTCCCTCTCTCCCTCGGCTATCTCTCCTGCTTGTGCTCTCTCTTGCTCCTGCTGCAGTCCAGAGGATTAAGCCAGAGTCCATGGGATTTATCTAATTGTGTTTAATTAGGGCTGGGTCAGGCCGGAGTCACAAAGCTCAGGCTGTTGGATTCGAGGAAGCAGATACTTTGGAGTAACCCCTCCAGATCTGAAGCTGGCAGGTGGGCCCCGAGTAAGTGAGCGAGAGAGCCAGAAGGAGAGACGAAAGAGAGGATGAATACATAGATTGCTGGTGAGGAGAAGGAGAGAGCAATAGAGGGCAGAGAGAGGTGGAAGAGAGGAATCAGTAAGGCGACAACAGTGTCTGTGTTGGATTCCCCCAAGGAGAAATCGATTGCCACGCGCCTCGCTGTTCCCCAGAACTCTGCTCCTCCGTGCTTCTCTGGATGACACCATGCTGCTGGGAGCCGTAACACACTGTGCCCTTGGTCGGGGCTTAAGCAGATTGTGGGTCAGGAAGTCTTCCCTTCGGCATGATGCACTGTATCCCCGCTAAAATAAATTCTCCGCTGAAGAGCATTAAATTAACAGCGAGCGGCCTCTTGCACTTGTCTGCTGAGGACGACCAAGGGCTCAGAAGAAGACAAAAGGCACAGAGGGGGTGCGAAAGGAAAAGCACCAGTTTCTTTGATTTTCATCGACCAAAGACCTCCAAGTCTTCTGAGAGCATTTAACACTCACTGTATCTTGGTTACTTTGATTTTCTGTTGCCACAGTACAGTCCTATCACAATTCAGATAACAAGCGGTCATACATATAGTGCATACATCTAATATATGTCACCATTACTTGGTTACATCACCCAGTATGATCTAAGGTGTAACGGAATTGAGTGCTTAATGACTCCCATCTCTTATCAAATGCCACATTTATTTGTTTCCATTTAAATATCCAGTGAAATGCTATCCGTATTGTTATATAGGCTACAGCATGAAAAAATTGTATCAAGGATAAATGTTTATCCTTGTGAAGGAGCTGTCATGTTAAATCTCCAGAGCGTTTTCTCCCGTTACAGACAAAATGAATCTGGTCGCCTCATAATGAGTCCTTATTATGCCATTGTGTTTACGTTGGGCGAAACAAATTGTTATTCCTGTGGGGAGGGCGAGAAGAGAAAAAAAAAAGTGTATGTAATTTGTGCACCACGGCATTGTCATCAGGAGTAGCTGTAAAAGCGGGCGGACTCTGAAATGTGAGCTGTTGACACACACAGACGTACACGCACACACACACACAGAAAAAAAAGAAGTATGCAATAGCAAAGCCACACAAAAAGGAGTTCTGGGGCCCATAAAAGCATGCTGATGGAGTGGCAGTTGTAAATGAAATGTAATGAAACACTGCTGCTTGCTGTTGTCTTGATTCACTTCATCACATTGTGATCTCAGACTTTATGAGACAACCACCCCAACTGACAAATCTATATCCAGTGTTTTTTTCTTCTCTTTCTCTGTGTGTGTGCAAATGTGTATAACGTGTGTGAAATAGGGAGACAGGACTGGGGTGTTTATTATGTTCATAATATTGAACATTTTCAAGTTTAGAGTTTGGAAATGTGTCTACAAATAGGTCCAAGATGGTAAGTCTCTATTTAATAGCACATGTCACTGCCCTTATGAGATGGAATTTCGGCATGCTCAATACAAAAAACTGCCACGGACTTACTGTACTATTAAACCTCATGATTCCCCGGTGTCCGTCATCACCGATGTGTTGATTCAGTGAGAAAGACAGACGGCCAGTGACAGTCAGCGCATTCAACCTCAATTGACTCTAAAAGCTCTGACAATTACTCACTAAATCTCGTAATCACAATGACCCATAACAGTATCCAAGGCACTCCACTGGGCTCAGGAATGGTTCACTGTACAATTATTCAAATCACAGCTGAATAATAGCAATGGATGGAATTGTTGGAATAGAGTTATTATAGGGGAAGCCAGAGGTCTCAAATGCCACAAGTAATAGCCTTGTATCCACGGTAACCTTTCTGAGGTAATATCTGTAGAACGTGGCCGTACCTAATCAGAGAGCTGGGAAAATGTCCAACAAGAGCACATTGTGGAAGAGGTTGGGACAAGACTACTGGTTGTTGATGAAGAAGAGTAAATTATTGATTTATGTTCATAATTTTTATACTGGACACTTTTTCACAGTGCTTGGGCATCTACTGCTTTTAATACGATCTAAGCTGAGATAGCTATAAACTGGATTTATGGAAATGCTGTCTCTGATCTCACCCGAGCATTTCTACGTAACTTTCCCTTTTGTCCAGTTTTTAATACTTCAGATATAGCTATCACTGTTCTGAAAAAAATCTGGATTTCCCTGACACCCGCATGCATCCTATCATAAAGAAGAAATGGGGAAACGTCAGTGTGAGGGTTCGTCACATGGAACCATGGATGGAGAAAATGAATACAACTTTATTATTCATCACAAGGTTGGCAGGGAGAGCTGCTGAACACAATATATCCATTTTCATCACCCTAACAACTCTGTCATCCTCAGCATTAACAATTGAGCTTCATATATCAGCCTCAGTCATCTTCTTTCAAATCTCTGCATCCTCAAGATGAAGCTCTTCATTTAATTTGAACTTTTGTACCAACTAAGGAGGAATTTTGTTTGTGTGTGGACATCTACTGTAAAAATGAAAGTTTATAATTCACTATTTTCTGTGTTTCAACTGTAAAAACAATTGATTTTTTTTTTAATCTACATTTTATGTCACTGGATGGATATTTTCATTTTATTACTATTTTGGTGTTGGACATTTGAAAAATTGGATTAGATTCGAGCTATAAATCACACTCTCAATGGGCAACACTGTATTTTTGATGTCTGAAAAAGAAAAATTAAGGATACTGTGTGTTTAAGTTTAATAATATTAAGGAACGTGGACATGGCAGACTTTTACTGGGATTTCAGTGAACCATCCATAGAGTTTCCACAATAATCAATAATGTTTATTTAATTCAAAGTCATCTTTGATGACAAGAAAATTCAAAACGTAATTATGTTCTTTATCATTATTATTAACATAATAATGTGTACGTTTTTGTACTATTTCATCGATAGTAGTGACTAAAGCGACTTTCATGTTAATCCTACTAACCACTTTGTAGACTCCTACTATAAAACATAGCTTTATTGTCCTGACTGCATGAAGTAAAAGTGGGACACAGCCAGACTTAAATTACAGAGAGGCACAGCAGTTGCATGTGTGCACATAACATTGAGGCTGGTTGCCTAGTCACAGCGGAACACAGCGCTGCATCCTGGTCCCAGAGACCTGACTGGAGATGCTGACTCAGGCAAATCCCTCAGCTGCAGGCTACAATTGGCCCCCAGGAGCACAAAGTCTGACCCACATAGCTCAACGCTAGGTGTAGCGCAGCCCCAGCATACATTAAGTTTCACAACACTTCGCTGGTGCTAAAAACGAACACTTCTGGTGACGTTATGTCCAAACATTACAGCTCGGATACACTCGATGAGATACATCCTTTCTATTCTTTGCACAAAGAAAATCATTTTGAAGTGGTACGGACTGAATAACATGTTTGACCAGGCTGTCCTAATATGACCCTGAACGTATGTGGACATTAATAGACAGGAATAATCACCTTGTTTGTGCAGCATCTGTGTAATTTACAGCTTAATTAGTGTTAGTTATTCTCTTGTTGTTAGGTAAATGGGTTTGTTTGTTCTCAAAGGTGGTTTAAATCCAACATTGCACCATATACTGGTCAATTGCACACACACACACACACACACACACACACACACACACACACACACACACACACACACACACAGAGGGCAGTCAGATGTGTGGTGGCCTGAGGCTTTCTTGCCCTTGGCAACAGAGCGCGCGACCATTGCCTCCCATTAACCTCCTCCAAACAGAGAGGGAGAACTGCACACAGACAAGCGCTGAAGACTTTATATTTAGAGGTGTGCTGCCGAGGCTCCGCTAGCTAGCTCCGATCTGTCTTTGTTCCGACTTGAGAGGCAGTGTTTGCAGGCTAGCAGTAACCTGGCAACAGGTTAGGTACTCTTCCCTGATTGTGTTCCTTTATAAATAAATATATTTGCCTGTGTACCTGTGTAGTCGGGTGAGCTCACTCACTTCTCCAAGCGAGAACACTGTCAAAGTGTGTACAGTTGAATTTGCTTTGCCGAAGTCGAAAACTGGCAGACGGGAAACTGGAGGTTAAAGACTTTTAACAAAGTCAACCCAGAAGAAAGGGAAGGGGGGAAGGAAAGAGGAAACTTGGGTTCTTGGGTGTACGAATGTGGCCTCTTTTTATTGAAGCTGTGGCCTAGATGAGCACTTTTACTTAGAGTAGGATTTCGGATATGTGGCGTGTTCATGCCTCCCTCCTCTCCACTCGTCTGGTGGAAATACTATCCTCCACATTATTCAAGATCAACGTTTGTATGAGAGCATGCTTTTGTCTGGGATTGATCGGTAGCATAGCCATTTATCATGCCGGTAGGTATATAGCCTGAGAGCACTGGAGTGGGAAAAGAAGACACAGTCTTTTTCATTCTTGGTAATATACTGAATGGAATACAGGCTATATTAATAGACATATTTTCCTGGAATAAATATATATATATATATATATATATATATATATATATATATATATATATATATATATATATATATAATATTTCCTGTAGTATATCAGTGCTTAGAGTGCAAGAGGTGAATATTTAGACCTATAGATGTGAACCTGTGTAAACTTGTGGCACATGCGTATTTCCTTTCCTTTCTATAGAAAACCCTTAATTAATGTGGTTTTCCTTTTCCTACACTCTTTTTGTTAAGTATTATTTGGATAAATTTGTTCTGAAGGACTTCTTACTTCCATCCAATCAATAATTTACAGTGTTTTTTTCAGCCGTGAGTAAACTGTCAACAGGATCCTGATCTATTCGGATAACATGACCTCCATTATGTTATCATGAAGACACGAAGGTCATTGATTGGCGGGGAATCATTAGCGACTTTCGAGCTGATTCATCTGCCACTCCATTTAATAGACACGACCCTTGTGAGTGGAGGGAGACTAAATAGCCCCTATAGTTTCTGATCAATACATAACACTGTAAACAAACTCAAGTTAAAAACACTTCTGAAATGTTACGAACTAATGATAAAAAACCACAAAGAGTGTAGAACACATTCATGGTTGTATGATTTTACACCGTTTCATGTCTCAGTCCGTAGTATGAAAGCCTTGCGTGTACTTTTCCACGCCAACTTTGATCAGAGCCTCTGAGGAAAATGGTCATCTGGAGTCTGTAAAGGAAACTTTGTCTTAATTGTTAAAACTAACACTGTGCAACCTGTACTGTGTTCCCGCCGGGTCTCGGTGGGCACGACGGCAGCTGGCCCTATTTTGTTGTCAAATACAGGAAGGCACGGAGGAGAAAAACACCATGAACTTGTATCAGTAGAAAGAGAGAGAGGACACTTGGTATTATTAATAGTAACAGACCCATGACAGTGAACAGAGAGGAGCCTGTGTGAGCTGCCTTTTATTTCAACCACCCTCCCATATGCCCCGCGACTTCCCACTTCCCTCCACCCCAGCATCTTATGAAATATGTACAAGGCAAACAGAGGTGGGGTTGATGCGCAGACCTTCCTCCTCTATGACTAACCGCTACACGTCCAGTACCATTACTTATTTATAAGGCATGCCGTGTAAGTGCCAGAGTGGCCTCGCTCGCTTCCCTCCATGCCATAAGGGCACTTTCATAACACCCTGTTTACATTTCAACCACCAAGAGAGGAGTGATAACAAAAAAAAAGGATCTCCAATTAGTTACAGTGTCCAGAGCGTGGCGAGACACAGGCGGCTCTGACGCTCCTGATAAATATTTGTGATGTGTCTCGGGAAGCCGTCGGTTTGTGCTGGGGATCGTCCAAAGTTATTGGGGGAGATGAGTTGATTACTTTTTCCATAGAGTCTCAATTGGATTTCAAACATCAGAGTGGGGGGAAAAGTGTAAAAACAATAAAGGCTTAGTTCTAAAAGACCTGTTCAATGTACATTGCAATTAAAACTCAAGGAGCACTCTATGTTTATGCTCATTTACATTCTACTTATCTGTCTTTAAGTCAGAGTCTTTATGTCAGAGATCCCAATTTATATTTGTATGTTGCAAGGCCAGAACTATTACCGGGATTCCATATTATAAACGCTTTAAAATCATTTCCCAACGACATTCATTTCGGTCCATTTAGCGTAGTGATGTGAATCAGATACACTGCACACTGAAAGGAATGATGGATGTTCAATAGCCGGATTAGATTCTCTTGATACACATGGATTGAATAATAATTAAAATCAATTTTGACAACATGGCGACATTTATTATAGGAAAAATCAATGAACACAGCAAAGCCTCTTGGGTAGTGAATGCGTCGCAGCTTTACACAGAAATCTCTGTAATGGAGAGTGTGGGAGCTTTTGGAATTTGGCTTCTCTGGAATAAAAAACAACGTTTGCTACTTAGAATGGATGAAGAAATAAGTGGGAGGATTCATTGTCAGAAAGTAAACAAAGCAGTGTGACAAGCCAATGCCCCACCCCCCCACCAACACCCCCCCAGTTTGTGTAACACAACAAAGAATCAGATCAAATGTGGATTATGGAATAAACTGCCTGTGGCATTTTACATGCACCTTCCAACTGTATAGATTGCCAGCGTCATACTTACCAAGGGAAAGCATCTGGTAGAACTGTATTCTCCTATATGGTATTATTAACTTTGTGTAAGCCATGAAGCGCAGTGGATTTTTCTATCCACCTTAATTGAAAAATCAGGTCATACTGTTTTACCAGCAGTAGAAACTGTTGCTGAAACATGACCAACTTTAAAAGGGAAAAAAGTTGAATATATTTCATGAAAAGCTTAGGCTGCTCAGGAATTGATGTACGATCTAAAACAGTAACATTTGTATAATTATTGTGAAGTATTTGCTTCTGTGTAAATTGTGAAAGCTAAGCATCCTCCCTCCCTTATGGCAATGTAGGTCATATTTTCCTCCGGCTCTGCCTCTGGAGCGTCCCAGCGTGAGGCTAGCCCTGCCCCATCTCTGGATGCCACCGAACACAGAGCCGGCACTACCTCCCGGGACACACACACACATTCTGACAGAAGCGGTGCCAGGCAGACCTCAGTCATGTTACCATGCTGCACCGCTGTCTGGGACCTCCATTGCCACCGTGTCCCCAAACCACTATCCAGCACCACGCCTCATAGATCCAGCCTCGGGCCAGGCCAGGCCCTGCCCAGCTGTGTGTGATCCAGACCAGACCTGGGGCTGACACCAGTCCACCCACCGTCCACACCATCCACTTCACTTCATCCACATCTCCCACACCCTAATCTCTCTCATCACTTCTCTCCGGGGCGGATGGTGGGGGGTGTTGGGATTGACGGTAGGCTCGCCTCCGTCCTTGCCATCGCCATCTGCTTAGTGAGCCCAAGGAAAGCTGGAGGAACAGTCGCGTGCGACTGCCAGCCAGCCGGCCAGCCAGCCGGCCGGCAAGCCTCGCAGAGGGCCGCTGCGTCCAAAAGCTCTGCGCCGTGCCGCAGAACCTTAACTCACTGTCATAGGGCCGTCCAATGTGATTGATCTGGTCCATTTAGTCAGAGCAGCCAAGTCTGGAGGAGGCCTGGTCCTCCCGTAGCCTCTCCAGCCCACTCTAGCCCCGACATCCCAACTAGCACAACACAAACACGAGAGCACTGCCAGCTGGCCCGCAGGCTCGACATGCTCTGCCTGCTTTTTAGTTAACACGCCACAGGCCTAAAACCAGGCTTACACGGCTGTCCACAGCTCAATTCTTCTGGCGCTCCTCGTGACAAGTAATTAAACGGTATTGAATCAATGCTCACATTTCGATGTGCTTTTCAGTACGCGATAATGTAATTTCGTTGGAAAGGCAGAGTATTTTATCTCATTAACCACAGGTAATCTGAAGCTCAGTAGGTTAAATGCAGTTGCTCAGCACGACCAAATGAATGCGAAACCTTCTCCGGCTCTGTACGACGCCACTGATTCACAAAGCAGAGACTGAGCAGATTTTTTCTTTTTATTAAAACAAATGTGTCCCCCGGAATATTCCCAATACATTAATAAGTGGCAGATGAAATGCAGTTCGGAGGAAATTAAAGAGGTCATCAGTACAGGTTTGTACAGTTTCATTTTTCATCCCCCCCCCCCAATATTATTTCCTGTTCAGCATATTTACGTACGCCTGTCCCTTTTATTGGATGCTCGCTGCTCTGGTTTGGCTCATTCCTGAAATTATATTTCATTGGTTTTTAGTTACTATGAAAATGAGTTCCCTAGACACAGAGGTCATGGCCACAGCCCCTCCACCAGTTGCTATTTGTGCTCTGTGTGTATTACATCACTTTGAAATCAGACTAGTCCAAAGCATCAACTTCTCAATGCTCCCTTTTAACAAGCCGAGTGTTAGTTTTTGGGATTTACCCATCGCCGTGCTTTACGGTTTTCCTTCAAATTCCAACCACATCACATGGACTTATTTTTCCCTTTTAGACGCCTGACTGCCGAGCAGAAATCGATTCTCGAGCTGCTCCATTTCACTGTGTAAACAGTAAAAGGATCGCAGATTTTAGCATTAAAAGTCATGTAAGGTTTGCTTGATTTGTTGATATAGATGTGACATTTGGCCGAGACAGACGTTTGCTTTAAAGCTTTAATTGTGAGCGCTGAGGCGAAGCAAAGATACAGACCTTTTAGTTTCAGGCCGGTATCCAGAGGAGAAATTGACTCTATGTATTGCCTGTTTGCTGAGTGACTTTAAGAAACCCAGGGAAGTTTTTAGGAAGTTGAGTGTCCTATCACTTAAATATTTAACAAGAGGAGAGCTTTTTCCTCTGAAACATTTCAACATCCTCTTGGTCACTATATTTTTTTCCTCATGTTTTCTCTCTCTCTCTCTCTCTCTCTCTCTCTCTCTCTCTCTCTCTCTCTCTCTCTCTCTCTCTCTCTCTCACTGCCTGCTATTTCTGTTTTACTTTTGCTGCAGGAGACAACCTGTGTAACAAACACTGGGTAAAAGGGACAAAGGGGCTACCTGGTCAGGTATTCTGATATTTTTTAACTTTACACCTTAATTCCCCCTGTGGGTCTCAATAACAGGATGACCTTATCATATTTAATTGACCCTATATCTCACCCTTGGACTAATCATGTTGCCTATGCTTAAAAATATACACAAAACATTTTTCTAAGATACAGTTTGCGTATGGAGTAAATAATTCTCATCTTCATGAGCAGAATTTGAAGTCACGCTATTGTGTGATGACCTCAGCAAACCCCCTATCTGGTCTGTGTCCGAGGACCACCATGGGAACTTCGCTGGAGGGGTTAGCTGGAAAGATTGTGGGAGAGCAGTGACAGTTGGGGGACTTTTCTCATGTGAAAAGGACCCAGACGTCCAATAAAAAAACACACAACTACAAACAACGAGTATTCGTGACCTGATAATGTTGAGTTTGATCATTTTGAAAAAGTAGTGCTAATCGTTTTTTTTTTTTTTTTTCTTTTTCGCTGTCTCCACATTCCTAAATCGTAGCCAGGTTAATTAAAGAATTCTTTTTTTAATTCCCCAGGATATAATCATGACAGGTTTACAAGCAGCAAGGTAATATGATCTCATATTTTTGTTTGGTGCTGCTAACCGTGTTGCAAAGTAGTTTTAAAGCGTGTCTCCGATGCTGACATCTCATCATGGCGCAGTATGAAATGGTCCTGAAGTTGAATGAGACTCAAACAAAAGCGTGAGGGAATTAGTACATGCGAGGCACATTTCCAGAAAGTGTTTATGTTCCTCTTAAAGCCTTTCTCTGGCAGAAGCGATTACATGAACGTCTCCTACTTATTTGTTTTCATCTGAACGTTTGGCTGAGGGGTTTATCCATCTTGACAAGCACATAATGTGGCTTTTGGTGCTGTGAGGGAGAAAATGAGAGCGATCGGAGGAGAAAGAGGCGAGAAAATGTGAAAGTTAAAACAGAGGCTCTATGGTGGGGTTTTATCACTTTCCTTGCTCTTCCCTTCCCTCTCTTCAACAACATGCATAACCCCCCTAAAGATGTGTTGAAAGATCACAATAATCCCCTCGAAATGACATTAGTCCTCACTCTCCTCTTTGAGTAGGTGGAATGTATCTGAGCCAAATTACTGAAGACACTCTAGGGTGTTGGGAACGATGTGATAAACACATAAAGTTCCCAATGTAATTTGATTAAAGCTAAAAGTATAAATATGGTGTCTGCTCGGCATCCCATGCAAAGCCAATTAGAAGCTCTACAGTAAATGAATTTGGGTCGATATGATAGTTTGACTTCTTCAGCAGTCAAAAGTAATCTTTTAAAATAAGTGAGCATTACGGTAAACTTTCCATCATCCCCTATCGGTCACTACAATTTCCTTAAGGAGAAGCCTTGAAACCACACCGGCATGACATATAGCTTATTATCATAGAAAATTGCTTGTACACGCTATAGTTAGCATAATTGATCATACTGTCAAGGTCCCATTCTTATGCTATGTTGTATTCTATAATGTACCGCACCAACCAAAACCACCACAGTGAAAGAGCAGGCCAGAAAACACTGTTTTATGTGATATGCAGGAGAGAAAAAAAAGAAAAGAAAATGCATAATATTGCCTGGTTGGATTGTCCTCTAAAACACTGTCTCAACCACTTGACCACTACTTGCAGCAAAAACTTCAAAATAGAGCATTACAGAATGTGGACCTCTCCCTCTACCAACGGTACATTTGGACATCGCAGAAAACGCACCAAAGTGCTTATTTCTACTCCATCAAGTGGGGAGGCTGGGAGGCTGGACTCAAGTGCTCCGCTACTGAAATCGTTGCCAAGAAATGCTGCTGACTTTTCAACCAGTTTTCAGTTACTGGACATTATAATACAAGAGTGGAGAGGAGAGGTGCTCTCCATTCTTCTCTGTCTGTCTGTCTGTCTGTCTGTCTGTCTGTCTGTCTGTCTATCTATCTATCTATCTATCTATGGTTCTGCATGCATGTGTCTGTTTGCCGATCCACTTCCCCTGGTGTGGGAAGTGTTGGATAATTAGCTGCCTTATCAGCCTGGGACGCGGGCAGTCTCCTCTCCACTGACAGGTCATGGAGCCCAGCACCAGAGGGAGGTCTGACAAAAAGGAGGTGGTGGGATGATAAGGCCACAGGAGGAGAGACAAGGAGGAGAGAGAGAGAAAAGAGAAGGAGAGGGGGGAGGGTGGCGGAGAGGCAGACAAAACCTGAAAGAGAGAAATGGGATGAGGAGCCAGACAGAGGAGCAGACAGAGAGATGGAGCAGTTAAAAAGGAGGAGACAGTTAGGCCCCGCAAGGACAGAGCAGCTGCTCTGGCCTATCAGCTCTTCCACGAGACCTCGGCACTCATTAGCATAAATTCGAATGACAAATGTGGCCCGCTTTGGCAAAGACTAATTAATTCACGGAGGGGGGAAACTCACCAGAGTAAGGATTCAAATCGTTCAATGCCACGGGCCTGAACAAGTGTTAAGAGGGAGCGCGGTGAGCTCCATTGTGTTTTTAGAATTACTACAGTGGCCTTACATGTCTTGGAAAAAGGTTACGGCTTTCATTGGAGTTGTGTTTTGATCATTTATTTTTTTCAGCATTCAGGTTGAGCACTCAAAAAGTTTGAGTTAGTTAAGTACGATGTTGCTTTTTATTTATATATATAACAATGCTGTGTGTGTGTCTGTTGGGGAGGTACGATTATAGGTTGATTAGACTGATACGCTGTGTATGTTCATGCACAAACAGGCGCACACACACTTCATGATTTATAAGAGGGAACAATGGACTGGAAAAGATGGTTTCGCTCTGAAGTGATGGCAGGTTGAGCGGCCTGGGAGACACAGGGAAAGGATAAGTGCTCCCCCTTGTGTTCGGCACACATACTTCTGCTTTTAATCCTGCCTCAATCTGCTTTCAGAAACTGTATTCAGACACTGTAGGACAGTGTAAGGTCACATTACGATGATGTTAAAGTGTACCTGCACATCACATTACGCCTCTTCCTCTCTTCTCATCACAGTGAGAATTATCTCTATAGTCTATAACTATAGTCTGAAAAGTCTGCCAATGTCTCATCAACTTTTTGCTAACAAGCCTATATCACCCTGAGGAGATTTGTATAAATGTAATCAATCCAACACGTTGACAAGTAACACCGGCATGGAGGCTCTAAATGATCCGTTTGGACTGAGATTATAGATAAAGTGTCTTCTTCGTGCCCCAGCTTGTGTTTGTCTTAAAGTATCGTTGTTTTCCACTTTACAGCAGGTTAAAATCATCACGTCCAGGTGTTCCTGCAGCAGCCAGAGTGTGTGCACGACTCTCTAACTGTGAGTGTGTACTGGAAACACTGTCTTTCATTCTCTCCCGCTCTTCGCCCTGTCTCGCTCACTCACTTGCATCTTTGCCTTTCCTTCCCTACACACTCCCGAAACACACCGAGCTCAGCCAGGTGCAACCGTTTTCTTTACCAAATCCCTTGTTAAAGACCCCACAATGGTCGCCCCAAGAGCGCTCCCCGCTAAACCAGGCTCTTCCTGCACCATAATTACATCAAAACAGAACATGTTGTGCAGTGTGAGGACTATTTATACATCCATGTCGAGAGCCAGTTTTTTCGCTCGTTCTGCTTTCAAGGAACATCCTTCTGTGACTACTGTGTGTGTGTGTGTGTGTGTGTGTGTGTGTGTGTGTGTGTGTGTGTGTGTGTGTGTGTGTGTGTGTGTGTGTGTGTGTGTGTGTGTGTGTGAGAGGACTCAGGGTGGGTGTTGGAGGAGCAAATGGGTGGCGGTTGGCGGGGGTGGTGTGATCAGCCAGGTGGTATACCGGGGCCCCAGTTGCCGCTGCCCATTACCAATTACCCCAAGACTTCCACACCTGTGAAACGCATTATATCTTGACCAAAACACTGAAAGGGGTGGTTCTCTTTTTTTTGTCAGACGGTGGCAGACAGCTAAAGCGATTTGAAGGCAATGTTATAACCAACTGTTGGTTCAAAAGGGATCATTCAGGCTAAGCCACAACTATTATGGGCCTACTATTCATATCTTTGCATGAGGCCATCACAATTTCCACACTAGCTCTGTATGAAATATGATTGCTCTCCGGTTGGAACTACAGAATGGTCTTTGTTGGCCAGATCTCATAATCGTGCAATGTTCCAGACTCTGATGGGCAATTACACTGCAGGCCCGGTCATTTATTTATTTAATACCATCGCTACCATGGCAATGACGTTTGTCTCACTCATACCAACATGCCGTTATTTAACATTTCACTTTATTACTCCACGTTTGTGGACAGACTTTTAATGCATCATCGTGTCAACAGCGGAAGACGCGTTTCCACACATTACGGGACAACTTTGAGTTGGAAAATTCACTGACTTAGGTTGTTTCTTCGTGTCTGTTTGTGTTTGCGTGTGGAGGAGGAAAGAGGATGTTCAGCCAATAGAAATATGCAAATATGTTTTGATAGACGGTCATGGTAAAATGACCACTGTGCACCATGTCAGGAGCTGGTTCGTCTAAGTGATAGTTATGGCCTTGAGGTTGAGCAACAGCAGCAAAACAAGCAAAGCACAAAAAAACAAACAAAAAAACATAAAATTCAGTGGCAAAACTCTGGAACTGCAGCAAACTAGGAAGAAACTTCATTACGATATTATGGTGGTTTAGTGTTTTCAGGTGAAAGTGAAACACATGGAGGAAAAATCGTTGTTTTATATATAACATTTGCTGGATAAATCTCAGTGCATTGCAGGCAGTTATTAAATGCATGCATAAATTACTATGTGAAAAAAATATTATCTACAGGGAGCCCCCTTTGATGTAAGGGGAAATAAATGGAGTGAAGAAATGCAATGCCCCCACACTCACCCGATCAACTCAACAGAGTGTCATGACCAGCAGCTTCGATAAGTTATCGGGGCTCTTGTATCACAAAACTTCAAAACTCACTCATGTTGGCTTGATTTCTGAGGGCATTGTGTTGCAATCTCCATTTACCACCAAGATATTATCACCTGATTATGCAACAAATCACTGGACATTTATGTATACAGTCCTGTATTCCCGCTATCATTAATCACAGTCAATGAACAATCAAGTTCAAACACCTTTGAGCTCAATATCTACTCTCCTGAAGGCAACCACGGCCTGATCATCTCGGGATAATGAAATTTGGACTCACATAAACTGAGGTATGACTGTTGCTACACCTTGGTGCTGACGCATGTGGCGCGGGGGAGGAAGGGAGTGGAGGAATCATGGGAGGAAATGGTTTCATGGCTGAGCTGACTGTTTGAATTAGTGTATCTGAAATGGGCATCGTCTGCTAGCACTCTGACATGGTGTTGCTCTCGCCTTTGGCATGCATCCATCCCTTCAGAATGACACACACACACACACACACACACACACACACACACGTAGTCAGACATGGACGCATGCACGCGCCCGCGCACGCCAACACACACGGCGCATTCAGCCTGCCTTCCTCCGACCTCCCCGCTGCGTCTGACACAGCACCCATGATCCTTTGCCTCGCGGGCTGTGAGCTGTCACTGTGACAGTTCATGAGGAGGTTGACATGTGACACTGCAAGACAGGATCAAATGTGTCATCGTCTCCTCGAACAAAGGAACGAGGAGATGAGAAACTCTTCCGTGTACCATAAGCTCATTTGTGTTTGTTTCCGCAGCTACGTTGAAAATGTTCATCTTTGATTTCGTCGGTTTCAACCACGATTTGGCTCTTTTATTCAGACGCGTGTAAGCGGGGGGGATTTGTTTGTGAACCGAAACGGCAATCAAACGGGCAAAATAAATGCCACATGTCATTTTTTTTTTCTTCCCCTGTTTGGATTCCAAATAGATAGAGTTTTAAAAGGAACTGAATAATAATAATAATAGAACTTGAGCTGAGTTATTACCCGATGTGAGCAGGCCGAGGTGTTGAAATTAGATTAGGGCATAAACGCATAAGATTACTGCAGTAATCCTCTACTCTACTCTCCTGTGCTCGACAAGCTGTCGTCAGGTACAGCACATGCAGTATAGGCTGCACACACACACACACACACACACACACACATAAAGCTGTCCAGGTCTCACTAGCTTAGTCCAATCCATCCAGGGCTGCCCAGGCCTCTGCTGTGCTAGCAGACCACACATCCACACATCAGCCCTTTATTGTTCCTTCCACTGTGGTAATGGAAACAGAGTCAATGTGGCACGGAGGGGGAGGAAGTAGTGGCCAAGGGCTGTGGGCCCTGTACGGCCCCTGCACGGTTGGCATCTCTACACTCACACACACACTCACACTTCTGCACACACACACACATTACTGCGCACAACCTGTCTTTCCCTCCCTCTGGATTTGACACACACACATATACATATAGACCATTACGAGGGAGTTCGGCAAGCCGCACTCTAGTGAAAACACACACCGCCTCTGCATCCCTTCAAATGGTAGGAAATCCTGGACATGTCGAGCACATTTAGAAAAATACTTGAGGTTTTGGAGAAGTCGGGATCACCTCATCTCGGTAGTAACGTGATGCCGGTTATATTAAAAAATGAAGGGGTGCCCATATGGAAGCCATCGCAGGCCTCGTGCACGCACGTACAAATCAAAGGAACTCCGGCCCGGCTGCTAATGAGGGTGACCGTGGCGTTTTTTATGTTGTTATCCTTCTGTGTGGCTTAGGTAACGGCCAAATAGGATGGGAGGAATTTCATCCACACACGGTCAGGGGGGTCCGGGCGGTATTGTTACAGCCTAAACACATTTTTATGGTCTTTGTAGCCTTTGAATTATAGTATCAGCTCTACACATGGCAGGTAGGGTTTAGTGGACGGTTAGCAAGCTGGATTTATTTGCTTTAAATGTCTCACAGCAAGCCAACCTGACACTGAGCGGTGCTCTGTTTACAAACACCATGTGCTGAGCAAAGTGGAAGAGAACAGGATAAATGATTTAATCTGCTGCACAGGCCTTTACAGGACTATAAAAGTACAGTTCTTTATCCTTCCTCTGATGCTTCCGTGTGTCTTTCACGTACCTGATCTTTAGTGTGGACAAAGTGCTGCTAGATGGGCTAGCTGCTCCTGGTTGCTGTTCGAATGTGTGTGTGACAGATGCAGCGTGTCTGTATATTTGTGCATCTGTGTGTGTACTCGTGTGCTGCTGTGCTATCGGTCTTGGTCAGGTCCCCCCGCCCGGGTGTGTAAAGGTTTGTCTCCCTGTGTTGTTGCAGCCTGTGTAATCATGGTATTAATTATTAGCTGTTTGCTCTCCATCATCCACCTCCCCTGGGGCGGGCACCGTGCCTGGCCTGCCAAGGGCTGGCTCTGGGTGTCTCATCCACTATAAATCTGCACGGTTAACATCACAATCATCAGAACGGCAACGTGAGGCACAAACCCTTAGACGTGTCTTATCGCAGGGTTGAAAAGTGAAAATTCCATCGATTTATTAATAGAATTAAAACAAAAAACTTTTTTTTGCATCAAACAATGCCATGTTTTTTTTTGTTTTTTTGTTTTTTTTCAAAACCACACTTACAGCCTGAAATCATGTAGTTCAGCCAAGAAATAAACAATGTGTCCCCACGGGCTTAGCCTAAATGGTGTGAGAAAAGATGTCTCACTTTATCCTGCTTGATGTCCTCGGGCCAGGCTGTGAATTAGTCTCAACTCTATCCGCTCGCATACGTGTCCTTTTCATGCACTGCCACCGGCATATCCCCATCACTCACCGACACACACACACACACACACACACACACACACACACACACACACACACACACACACACACACACACACACACACTTATGTACATTTGTCTCCATCCAATGCCACCATGGGCATCGCTCCTTCAAACATACTTATGAAATGAATTGTCTCAGAGAAAGTCACAGCATCTGGCAGTGATTGTGGTGCCACAGGCTGTGTGTGTGTGTGTGTGTGTGTGTGTGTGTGTGTGTGTGTGTGTGTGTGTGTGTGTGTGTGTGTGTGTGTGTGTGTGTGTGTGTGTGTTTGTCACCAAGAGAATGAGGGCTTTCACCCCTGCTAGGTTTTAGCATGGCTAACCCCAATATTGACCGCTTAGATATTATTTAACTGCTGACTGGCGAATTCCAAAAACAAGTCTAGTCTTCAGTTTTAAGGCCGTGATTTACTTTGACAATATTTCCCTATTCGTTATAGAATTTTCACCATTGCTTCTTATTTAAAAAAAAAAAAATATGAACAATCACAAGCAATCCAAAACATTTAAAGTCATTTACTGGATTGAAAGCAATTTAGAAAATCTTGAGATTAAACTCCATTATCCATCATTCATATTGGGCAATTTTGCTTTAGTTGCCTTTCAGCGGTTACCGCAGCCTCTGTCATGTTTCCCATTTCTTTCAAATTCAATGATAGTCATAAAGAACCAGAAAATATCATTTTAAGCAGAACACATTTTACATCAATTTACCGAATGGAAACATAAATGATCGGTATGAACAAAAATCCAATAAACCTAAACCAGAACGGCAGATATTTCTTCTGGAACCACAGCAGAGTTAATAAAAATCACTTATGGTTTTCAGAGAAACAACAGCATTTCATTGTCCAGGATAACGGCTTGAAGATGAGGTAACAGATTTGGACGCGCCTGTTGCTAGATTCAAAGCCTAATTTATTTTTTTTTCATCTTTAGAATCAGGAAAATAAGGCATTTGTACAGAGTCTGTTGCATTAATTAACAACCACCAACGTTCCCCTGTGGTTTCCAACCACTTTGAAGATTCTTTCACAATAGACTGAGAGATTTAACCATTTACTGAACCGAATGGGGGGGAGAAAGAAATCTCTGTGATTGGATCACAATGCCACATGTTGGCTGATTGTATGCGCAAGAATTGTATCGTAAAAGCGAAAACCGCCTCCTGGGAATCATGTCAGGAAAAAAACCCTGGAGGAAATGCTGCCAAGTAGTCTTCACCAATGACTGGTAAAAAGAGATCTTTTTTTTAAATCTTTTTTTTGCTTCAAGACAGAGGGACGTGCTAATCCTCTCTTCATTGTGAGGGCTGTGTAGGACTGGCCGAGGGAAATAGCTTTTTTTGATGGCAGTGGCGGGGAAAGGGAGCTTTGCCAAAGAGGGCTTCAGAAGTTAATGGGCCGGTTTCTATGCTGACAGTAAAATCTTGGCTGGAGCCATCAGGAGCTTCCAAGACGTTATCTACTTCAGCGGTTTTGAAGATTATCTTTAAAGGGAAAACAGAAAAAAAAAATGACAATGTCAAGAACAAGAGAGATGTCTAAAAGCAAAGGTTTAATCAAGACTTACACCAGATGGAATTATCACCGAGCTAAAGCTGATTTATGTTGAGGAAGCATAATAGAGAAATTCTTCCCAGATAACAGTCGTAGCCTTGAGATCGACTCACAGGCAAGAAAGCATCAGTGGTGGATTCACATTTTGATATGGCACCAAGGGTTTGTATCGCCGGCGGGGAGCGGTTGATCCGATGGATGAAATATCGCCCGCGGTAACTGTTGCCCCTGCAGAACGAGAGCCAAGCAGAAAATGAGACCCATTTTCTCAGAATGTGCTCTTACGTACAGGTGCTTACAAACGCTGATCTTTATTTCAGCAAGGGAAGAGGAAACACAGGAGCTTCTTAAGTCTTTTAAAAATAACACCGCATGCCTGAGCTCTGCCGAACCTTTACGAAGGCATGAGCACTGTGTTGCTTTCATAGCACTTTAGTGGGGAAGCTCCGTCCGGGTAGTCCTGGTGAGGTAACCTGAAGCCTTCAGGACAGACGGGGTCTGTCCTTCATGTTTCCTTCGACAGAACAACGAGCCAAAAAGAAAAGAAGTCCCATTCGCTCACGCTTCCACACAGGTGCCTTCAGCTGAAGAAGGAAGGCTGAACGTAGTTATCAGACCGCTGCGGTAAGATTTTGGATCTCCTGCAAACCGACACTCCCCCAAACACATAATTAATCACCAAAAAAAAGTTAACTATTCGTTAGACGTGACAGGGGGCAGGAGGTTGCCTCGGATATGGAGGCTAAGAATAGTCGGCGTCTGCGGTTGTTTGTACATGTATGTGTTTTTCGTGTGTACGTTTGTGTGAATGTGTGTATCTGTGCTTATCCAACCCTCCAAGGTTTTGACCAGAATCAGCTTCCGAGCAGAAACCCCAGCCAATAAGCCCACGAGCCATCAGCAGCCAGGTCAGATTAGGTGTCTGCCATTGGCCTTTGTGCTGATAACACTACAATGAGTGACACTTCCCTACCGCCACTTCACCTCGGCTGTCCCACACTTGTCAGCCCTCCACCGGCCAGATAGGCTCTGTCAGTTAAACAAGAGATAAAGGGGGGGAGGGGAGGGAGGGCTGTTCTGTTAGTTTAGCACCCTAGTCAGAGGGGTTTTTTGTTCCTGATGAGGGTCAGAAGGAATGGACAGCCTTAAGACAGAGGGGTAGGGAAAGTCGACTGGCACATTAGCCAGCGTCTCCCTATCACTCAACTAATCCGAGGAGACAAGGGATCTCTTGAGTTGTGGGGATAACCATGGGAACGGGGATACGGCGAAGTGAGGGAAGAGGGGACACAACCGTCAATATCAATTTGCCCTCACGTTCTCCGTGCACAGATGTCCTCTCTCACCCTCTCTCTTCTCATGCACACCAATGTTTAATTATATACATTGCTGTTATGAGTAATGCAAAGTTTAGCAGTTTTTTAAAACTTAAATTAAGTCGTTTATTTTTCTATCTCTCAATCTTGCTCATTTCAGCTTTTCACAGTCTTGCCACCCAATTAGTATTTCATAAGAGGCTCATCACCTCTTCACACACATCACTGATGATTAGCCCACTGGGATAACCTGGAAAGAATAGTCTCCTGGATAGATTTAGTCAGTCTGTCAACAGGCATCGGTTCAGGCGGGATGAGACCCATGTCAAACATTACCTCTCTATTTCAGAACAGAGGCACATCTGCCAAACACCGTTACTGAACTGGCACCGCCAGAGCGTAACCTAGCCCTCGCATAAATATTAAAAAGGTGTATGCTTAAGAAATATTAATGTCATGTTCAATCAATCATTATTACCCTGGGGGAAAATCCTGTTTGAGGTGTAGCAGCATTAGCAATTTTTAGCTTTGGAAATGTCTGGATATCCCACTTCCAAAATGTGTCTAACAATAAGCCTCCTCTCTGCCTGTCAAAATATTTTCCCCTTTTGTCCTGAGGAATCGGTTCATTTCAGAGATCTCTCAATAATGTCCTCACTGACGTGTCAGAAAAGGCACTGTCTCCACCTATAGGTGGAAACACAGAACTACAATCTATCCACTCTTCCTCCCAGTTTAATGCATTTAAGAAACCATGCTTAAGTACAATAGAAATCAAGTTTATTAATGAAAAACTTAAATATCATATTATGTTGAATGCAGTCTACTTCTACTACAACCTTTACTGAACCTTTGCTCAACACCCACTCACAATGAATAAACAAACTATAGATGAATCCATTTTATATGAAACAAAATCAAATGTGTGCTATTCTAAAATTAAATGTATTATTTTTATCTAAAATAAGTTATGGTGTTTAAGTTACATTTAATTAATAGTATTCAAAAAATCTGAAAGGGAAATGTTTTGCCATTTAGAAACAAATTGTCCTTAAATGCATGACAACAAAAACAAAACTCCAAAGGTTATAAATAAGCACAAAGCTTTGTCCTTTAACATGACAAATAATAAACAATATAAGTCTGTATGAATTCATATTTTAAACAATGTGTTCACTCACAAACGGCTCAGTCAATAATAATATCCACGTTTGTTTGAATGTTGAAACCTGTAAATGTGAAGAATAAAACAACAGACTTGAGAGCGGTTTGTAGATGCTGTATATTTGTAAGTTAGGAGTAAATACAATGAACATACACACCATCCAACAATCATACAACCAACAAACAAACATGTATAGAAAAAGAGAAGATCTGTGATGCTTTTTATACATTCTTATATACAGTGAAGATTATCAAGATATTACAGAAGATTAAAAGAAGATTTTTTTTTTTATCTGTGTTGACATAATGTTTTAATTTCTTAAAATCTTGGAACAATTAAGACTGAATCACAAAAATGCATGGGAGGACGTCACCATATGAACAAAATACAACCCATCTTGAAGCGCAACAGAAACTCTGCTTGTTCCTCTTGCATTATGCTGCCGTCCGTGTAATTAAAATGTGCTGTCAGTAACAAAACAGTGCTACAAAATAACTCCGTAGATACGGAGAGATGATTATAAGTTGATGGCTGATAGGTGCATCTTGATTATATATATACACACACACCAGTCAAGAGCAGTAAATTATTTTTTTAGCAATGTAAGACACAAAGCAAACTGTGAGCAGATTGGAACGCTTCTTATACGCGTGGATCAAAAAGACGACGGTACACTGAAAAATCTGTTTGTGTTTCACGGAAGAAAAAGCAAGTTTGTGATCCTTTGTCATCGTGATATGATCCCTCCCACCAACATTCCTGCTCTATCTCAAAAGGAAATAAGTTATTTTGGTCCCGGAAAAGGTCTCCGCTATTTTATCCAAGAAAATGAGGCCCGGGTAATTTCTGCATACTTGTGAGAATATATTGTTTTGCTCAAAAAGACATCAAAATAGAGAGTCGCACTTTGCTTTATGCTTTCTACAAAACATGGAGCCACATTTTCTTCTTCATCCTGCCTACAAAATAGAGAGTACAAAGTTTGAGTGGGAGGATGAAGGTAAAAAAAAGCATGCACAAATGTGAGGGGAGATGGTGTCCCTGAGTGTGTGCGAGTGGGTTACTCCGCCTGCTTATATGGTCTCCACATAATTGGCAGGAAACAAGCCTTGACGGCCATCTTTGCTCCATCCCCTCCACCAGGCTTTGTCCACCGTTTCCACGTCCTTGATGATGTCACCGGGTTCAAACGAGATCTCGGATTCGTCCTCTGTGGGAACCGCAAGATAACACGGTGAAGACCAACTAATCACGGTGCAATTACCGTAAGTGGAGGCACTTTACGTGCACATGCGTGGCGATTATCCTCTAAATGGCAGCTTACCTGCTTGGTAGTCGTACAGAGCACGGACGCACATTTGTTGCTCGGCTAAAACCTGAAGTGGAGAGGTGGGGGGAAAAAAAAGATGGAGTCAGAAAAATAGGTGTAATCATCTCATTCACAAGACAGAATAAATGCAAATAAAATTACTTTGGTATCATGGTATCTTTCTTCACATTAAGTTTGATTGTAAATGATAAGGCTGGGAAATATTTTGTCAACAAAAGGCCACCAAAGCCTGATGCATCATACTTCTCTGCAAGAAACCGTAATAGTCCAAAAATCATTCAAAAAGCATCACTAAGCAACACCGTAACCCTGGGTGACATGCTCTCAACTAATGATGAACTTGAGCCTTGTACTTTAAATCCCACATACACTGTTCTGCTGCCTTGAATACTCACTAGTAAACTACACGTGTATTAATCCACTGCCCAAAACTAGTACCCAACAAATTACTGAACCTTTTTTGAAAAAATTAAACATGTTTGTGACCCGAGTGATATCTTCATTTGAACCCAATGAGCTGATAAAATTAAAAATGTGATTAAGAGACACTGTACATTTGTTTCTCGATACAGTACCTCTTGTCCGTTTTCCGTGATCATCTGTTCCTTGTCCTCCTCCTCTGCCGTGCCGTAGCAGCCAGCCAGCTCCGGTGAGCTGAGTTCTGTGTCCGAGGGACTCAAAGATCGCTCTGAAGGAAAACCAGCGAGAAAAACAAGCATTCATCACAGTCCAACCATCACAGAGAACGAATATAAGTAGTAATACTGAATGTATTATCACTGAATAATCATTGGAATATTGTGTGATTGCCGAACCTATGCCATTCTGTTCCTGTGTGTCCGCTCCATTTGTGATCCCATTGGTTGTCAGGACGACCGTCTCGTGTTTGATCACTTGACAAATAGTTTGGGCATCTGAAATAAGACATAAGTGTTATACTTTGTCAAGGTCAAATGTCATTTTACCTTTTGGAAAGCTACTTAAAAGAAACAGCGTGTGATCATGTAACAAAATAGTGGAAGAAATCAAATAAGCAGACTAGAAGAACAAGATGTTACCAGTGACTTCTGACTCTTCCTCTTTCTCTGAAAGCTCAGCAGGCTCAGCGGGGGTCGGGCTCTCCTCTGATTGGTCATTCTCCTCCTCATCATCCTTTTCCTTCTCTTCCTCTTGCACCACGTCCACCTGGTCCACCAGGTCCACCAGGTCCACCAGGGTTCCATGCTCAGCTTCCTCTTTTAATCCTTCCTCCTCCTCCTCTTCTTCTTCTACTTCTTTTTTCTCTTCCTCCTCTTCTTCTTCTACTTCTTTTTTCTCTTCATCCTTCTCCTCACTCTCCTCCTCCTTATGTTCCTGCTCCTCTTGCTCCTGCTCCTCTACCTCAGTCTGGACGAGCTCTGCAATAACAACACAAGGCTGATGTTGTTTGTCAGCCTCGTCTTCCTCCACGTCGTCTTCCTCATCCTCCTCCACCAGGACAGCCTGTACCTTGTAGCCGATGCCTGAGACCAGCTCAGTGTGCACTTGAGTGGCTGTGTTGAGGTCTGTTGATTGAAAAAAATTATAGAATTAAAAAAACACAACTTGGACTTTGATGAGTCTTTGGAGACCGTGTATGTCTGTGGTAGAAAAACTCAACTACAAAGAGCACAAAAATAGGGTTTTCTGTGTGCACGTTACAGTTTAGCTTGGCATGACTTAAAGTATATGGTTACTTTAGGAATATTTAATTGTGACTGGACCGTAAAAATATTCTCAGCTCTGTCATTGCTGTATAGCAGACCACGGATTCATAGTCGCTGGCCTGAGCAGGTTTTGGCAAACGCAACTAAGTCACTTTAGCCTGTAATAACACATTTAACAACCGCTACTTAATGTCAAAGGATTAATGCCTTTGGCTTTTCTTCACATTCGCACCATCGTCCTGAATTTGTTGTTTTCGTCAATAAAAAGAAAAATCACATGGTATAATCCGATCCTATAATAGTTTATGTCCCGGTCCACCTTACCCGTGTCTGGCTGTGGTCTCTCTGGAAGAGGAGCTGATGGAGCCTGCGGAGCTACGCCCGTCTCAAAGCAGAACGCCAAGTGCTCCAGCTGGGTCTGGGTATTTAGGGGCGAGACAGGCAGGGCCTCTGAATACGACTGAGAGGAGTTGTTTCTTACTGAAGTGGGTGACAAGGTAGCCAGCAGAGTAGGGGAGGCCGGGGGTGCGGACGGTTCTGAGGGTGACGGGGCATTGCGCTCGAAAACATCCGGAACTTGATTGTAAGTTTGTGGAACGCTGGGCAGGGCTGAGATTGGAGGGGCGGGGCGGAGAGGGGATGTGGGCGGTGACATGGGGGCTCTGGGCCTTTGTGGGGAGGCGACGGGGCGAAAATCTGGGCTCGCGGGGGGAGAAGTGGCACGGTAGATGGGGGAGGTAGGAGCCCGGGAGAAGGGGGAGACCAGGGGTGAGCTGTATGGGGAGGTGGACGTGCTCCCTTCTGCTTTAGAGAAGATGAAGGCCGTGTCCGTCAGGCTGCGCTGGTATCGTCTGAGGGGTTTGCCTGGAGAGAAGGAAAGAGATTTTTGTTTCGAGTTCATCTGGACCTTCAAGTGAACATGAGTGTCTCAGCTCACAGACGGGTTCACTGACCGGTGCGGGAGGGTCCAGGGCTGGTGGGACTTTGTGATGAAGACGATGACAGCTGTCTGAAGAACTCCCTCGGGTTCATGGAGCGCTGGGACACTAACGCTGCGGCCTCCTAAACAACACAGAACGTACAGAATAGACATTCAGATCTCTGTTAAAGCACTACTTCAAAACAATACTGAGTAATGTGAGCTGTATGGGTTTATACTGTCGTACTCTAAGATCACTTACTGCTGCCATCTCTGTGGACTCGCTCCTTCTCAGACGAGCCCTCATATCATCCATATGCTCCCTCTGCTGCTGATCCTGTCAGTGCAGAAACACAGAAACGACCACATTTACATATTCACATACATTTGAATAATTTGAAAATATGTAGATGACAACACTTGAGACGCGTTTTGACACTGAGCCCTAATTATTGACACAGTAGCTGTTGACACAAAGAGATACCTTTGAACTACCTTTTTTTGCTTTTCTCTTAGACGTCTCCAACATCTGCAAATCCCTCACCGTGCACAAGTATAACCAGCCTCACTCTCGCCTCTTACAGACATAATGTATATACTGGGAGCAGTCTGCACTCATAACCAAGCTTAGAGACAGCCTTGAGGAGAAAGGCCGGAGATGCATTTGAAAGCTTAAAGAAGAAAGCCTCCTCTAAACCACGGCCAAAACAGATTTGTTTTCCCCCTTACTTTCATTTAAAATACCGTCTGGTGGAGTGGTTGAACATGGTAGACACAATCCAGGAGTGTTTGTGCATTCAGCATACAGTATAATTGTATGTCAAAGTGTCAAGAAGTCTGTCATGTCTTTCCACTTCAAGATTTACATGCATGGCAACCATTCAGAGTGTGTGACAAGGAAACGGTGTCGGGTTAATTTGTTTGGCTTTAGGAGTAAAAATGAAAACATTCTTATTCTATCTTAAATATTTCATTATGAGCTGAATGATCAGCAGTGGTAGAGTCCCTTGTACATTTCAATCAGTCCACACGTTTGTACATGTAGCAGGAAATCCATGAGTCTGTGCATATCAGCAGATGTTGTGGCAGACAATGGTGGCTACTGCATGGAGCAAAGGTCACTTATAATAACAATTACAGTATTAGAGTTGGACCTCACAGCCAAAAGGTCAGTCCAATGGCTACTGAGGTGAAAAATCTCCATGCAATCAGACTTCTTTTTGCAACTAGTGGAGTCGCCCCCTGATGGCCAGCAGACACAATGCAGTTTAAGGCATTTCTGCATTGGCTTTACGGTTCAGGACTGGAGGTCGTCGCCTGATCAGAAGCCAGTAAAATATGTGTCCATGAATACACGGATGGACCACTTTGTAAACGCTTTGAATGTCTAATAAGATCTCTTTTCACTCACCCATTTTACTTTCTCCTTTCTATGCAGCTCTTCTTCTTGCTCTGCCCGTTTTCTTCTGTGAAACAGGAAAATGAATCAAACAGCACCAGTTATTACAACCCAAAGAATCATAGTGCATTCACTGTGTGTGTGTGACTATTACTTAAAAATATATAACCCCTCTTTTTTCCTTCCATTTTCCATGAGCTGAGATAAAAGAAGACTTTTTCAATGCACACAAAAGACTAATTTCTCTGAAATTGTTTGCACGATTGTGTTAAATCCATGTTGACAAGCACTGCTCCTTGGCAAAGATAATCCATCCAGCTGACAGGTGTGGCATTTCGAGATGCTGATTAAACCGCGTGATTATTACTCAGATGTGCTTTAGGCTGGACACAATAAAAGGCCACTCGGAAAACATGCAGTTTTATCACGCAACACAACGCCACAGACTTGTTGTCAGGAACCAGAGCTGCTACTGTCAACTGAATGTTCATTTCACTGCCATAAAGCCATCACCAAGTCAGCGGATGAATCCTATACACTATCCCTGAAAAGCTGAACACATCCCAGTTCTTGCATGGCCTGCATACTCAGACATGCCACCCACTGAGCCTGTTTGGGATGCTCTGGTTCCAATCCCTGCGTGTATACAACAACTTGGCATTGAAGAGGAGTGGACCAACCGTCCACAGGCCACAGTCAACAACAAGTCTACACAAGCATGTGAAATCCTAGTGAGATATAACATTTTAGAGTGACCTTTAATTGTGACCATCCCAGAGCACACCTGTGTAATAATGATGATGATGTTTAATCAGCATCTTATGCCACACCTGGCAGGTGGATGGATTATCTTGGTAAAAGGTAACATGGATTCTAACAAGTTTGTGCAAAAGAGACAAATCGGCCTTTGGTGAACATACAAAAGGTCTTAGATCTTTAATTTCAAAGCATTTATATTTTTCTTCCAATCTATACAAGACACAGCCACTGGAGGGCACTGTTGAAACCTATCACCATCTCATTCACCAACCATTCTTTATAAAAGAAAATAAATACAAAATCTTAAAATCCAATTCAGCAGTTTTCACAAAGATTCTAACATTCACCAACGTTTTTTAATTTGGATTTTTTTTTCTTGGGTTTTGAACAGAATCTATGAACACCAAAAAGCACACTTTTGACACATTTGTGCAAAAGAATAATATTTTCTTAAAATCAGTTCTATGACATATGATTTAAATTACAATAAGAAGCCCTTCAGTCTCATGTCCTTTCATGGCAACAGGCGGTGCATTCATATGTGCTGATTAGCATCAACTGGCTTCAATTAGCCTAACAAGAGTCATTTATTCCTTTTTTTAAAGAAAAATATTGGTGCACCAGGCCTGTTGTTCCTACCTGCGCTCCTCAATCATCTGGAGCTTCTCATTCATCTTTCTGTCCCTCTCCTCTGCATCCCTCCGCTCCTTTGAAACTCTCTCTCTTTCAAGGCGGCGTCTCTCCTCTGTCGCTCGTCGCTTTTCTTGTTCTTTCCTCTCTTCCTCTTCACGCTGACAGACACAACAGAATATATTATACTTTTATTTCACTTTTCAAATATATATATCTCCAGCTTTCCAAATGTAATTGGCAGTAAACATATATTTTAGCCCCTCGAATGTGACCAAATAGAGAGAAGGTGCATTTTGACCTACCTCTGCTCGGGCCCAGAAGGAGTCTCTGTTTATTCGTCTCATCTCCATTGCAGCGTTAGTCTTTCTGTAGTTTGTACCCTATAAGAAAAACAAAGGAATAGTGAATGCAGAGCCACGTGTGTACACAGGTGGTGTCACTGTATTACTGCATCATTGTCAGTAACGATAAGTGAACAAATTATTCATTATTTTCATGTGCAAGACTGAATAAACATACTTGAAGAAAGGTAAACACTGAAGGCACAGAGAAAAGTTTCTAGCTCTCGGTACATATGAAAGTCTCTGTCTCCATCTGGTGGGTAGATAAGGTACTGCAGTATACTCACCACTAATTCCTCCTTGTCCACAGACCTGGAGCTCCTTCTCACCCACTGGGCAGGAGTATGAGCCTGGGCCTTGCTGATCTCTGCTCTTATCTTCTCCTCGGTCACATCCTCCACGTTCTCCGCACTAATGAACGCATGTGCTTCCTGAAACATGGAGGGGCAGGGAATAAAAACACGAAATGGCAAGTAGAGTAAGACAGATGTGGATTTCATCCACCCTTACATACTGTAATGTAGCCACACACATACACACACAGAGAAATCCACACACACACAAGTACACACAGTCCCTCTGGTGGTTTTCTCTTGGTCTTACGTGGAGTTATGCAAACTTGGAGCCAAACAGTTGTGCAACTGCTTCAGTTACGAAGATTGTGAGAGCAAAATGACTCCTTGGGTTTAGTGTGTGGACAGGAATGCATTGGTTTGGATGGTTATAGTTGGCAGAGGGGGGGATGGGAAAAATGAAAACCCAGGGGGTGAGATAGGGAAAGTGAGTAAAAGAGGATGTGAAAGCATGTGTTTTTGCAAAAATGTAGAAAAATAGAGATGATCTGACTTAACACGCAGCGGTTGCTCAATATCTGGAAGTCAAGCTCAAGGGAGATTTATAGATATATATTGCATAGATGTATTAACAGATAACCAAAAACACAGTGTTCCACTGCTGCTATTTCTACGGGACAATTAGGTGTTAACATAAGCTGAACTCATGCATTTATACACAGGCATTTGTATGCGGCGAGGGCCTCGGAATCATTTCCATGGAGAGTAAGAGCAGGCTTGTTGATGGAGGGCCAGGTCTGTCAGCCTCCAACAGGAAACCACAGCTTTATCTGAATGACAACACTGACACTGACACTGAACAGAGCATTCAGTGCGCCCTATAATACATGTCAGTACAGTGTATAATCCATATCACTCTAGCTGTCACTGCCAACTGCACACACACAGACCAGACAGGCAGTCCGCCGTGCTGCCAGGGATGCTGGGAAAATCCTGGATATAGACGGAACCACAATCCGGCTCCCAGTAGCAGAAAATGTTTGGCCCCAATTACCGACACCAGTCCCACATCATTATGTCCTGTACTTCATCAAGTACAGGGTACACAAGCTGCCAGGGTTCATATGGAAGCATGGCAATGGATGTTATTAAAGATGCAGTGTGTAGGTGACTCTAACAGACTGACATATACCGATAACAGGACAGTATGCACAAAAAAACTGTCTAAATGTTCTTCCCTGCATACTTTATACAAATCCAAATCTTTTCATACCTGTTCCATAGCTCTTTTCATAATATAATATTGCTGGAAGTCATTCAACATGTAAATAATAAGTGTCATATATCAAATAAAGCCCCCACCCTCTTCTCAGTCTTTTCACTCTGTTTCAACCCCATAACATGTGTTTTGGCTTTTTACTCCATATGGGCTCATGTAACAGTGTCAATAGGAAACTTCTCTATTTAGGCAAATGTGTCACCATCACCCTCCGGAGTTGTTGAGACTGCGAGAGGCAGGAGGCTGATGTGGATCTACTGTTTGGTTCCCCAGTTCAAGTCTGACCCAGATGACTGACGGGTCACTTCAAGTGTCATGACTTGAATTTGCATCAATGCTGAATTCCGACATAACTAGATTATTACAGTTCTGAATCATGTAAGTTGATTCATGAACAGTAAGACTTATATTTATAGGACATTATGTTCCTCAAAAAGTATGGCGTTTACATTTGAGAGCTCCTCAGTTTGAATAAGACAGAAGGAGCAAAAGAGGCCTCCACATTAAAATACATTTGGCATCGTTCCAGTGGCCAAATGTAGTGATGATTATTATGTTTGATAAAGTTAAGATGTATTCTGTAAAATTAAAAGATTAGAGTTAAAAATCAACTTCCTCTCTGTCTTCGTTTCCATGTTTACACCACTTACTCATATCTGAACAGCCGACTGCATATCAGATACTCTCATATCTATCTTCTCCTCTAGTTATCGCTCACAGTATCAACATCTACATGTCCCTGCACGCACACGCAACTCTGAACTTTATTCTGCTAATATTTCAGTTGAAATGCCGAACAATAGAAACATCTGCAGCCTATTCATATCTTCATAACTCCATGCCACACTGTGAGTACAGTATGTCACGTACCCAAATCTGCTGCCGCCGACTCGCCTTAACAAACCCCCCCCTCTCTGCCAGCTGGGACATGCAGAACAGCGAGCCAGGAAGACAGACACAAAGTGAGAAAAGGGAAGGAGAGAAAGAACACAATCTGAAAAGTGCCGAGGGAAATTCTAACAAACTCTATCCAAGGCAATGAAAGTCAATATTCTGAGAAAACAAGCTAATTGAGCCCCCGGTTATTATCATGTCTCATTTTATGGATGTGGGTTATCGGTTTCCCAGTCATCCCAAGGTCAAGCAGGATTGTATCTGAGTATCAGGATTGTTTAAGGCTTTGGTATAAGTTTATTTCATGCAAACAGGAAAATACAACACTGCCTTGCCTTCGAGAAATAGGTCATATCACAGCAACTATCCTTCAGTGTTAGCATCTTCTGCTAAAAACAACTAGTGCTCAATGTTGAATTATTGTTTTACAAAAGTATCAAAATGAGGGAGGTGACCTGAAAACAGGTAGCCTATGTGTTTTCAGAAATGCTTTATGTCTTTGGTATTTATTTTGGATTAATGGAAAAGCTGCTTAACATTAAAAAAAATCCATTCAAAACACATTCACCATCAACTTTACCTCACAAGGAATTCATCGATTGATCTACTTAAATGATTAATCAAGATGAATCCATTTTAATTGGACAAGAAACAGAATTATTATATGGATAAAAATACAAATACTAGGTAGAAATATGAATCAAAACACTGTAACTTCTCTTGTGCTTATTTTTGCCAGGTGGCTGTGAAATCTTTGTAGAGATTAGTAGAAACTGTAAAACAAAGCGGTTTGATTCATAATTAGCTTCCCATGATGTCTACTTTATTCTCTGCCAGCGTATGAAGCTCATTATCAAAGGGGAAGGTGGATGATGATGCGTCATTAACAGAATGTGAAAAACATCAGGTCTGCTGGCAAATTTAGACTGAATTAAAGACATGATAGCATAGTTACAGTATGTATCATCACCATCATCTCAGGTCAGGATAGTTCTACAAATGCAATCCATATGCTTGGCCATGGAGTCCACGGTGCGAGGTGAAACAGCCTGTTCTCTTTAAGTCTGAACCGGCTACAACCAATAAATCTCATTCTGAACGGCTTTGAAAAGGAAAGTTAAACTCACACACTTTTTCTAATTCTTACAGTTTAGACTAACAACTGTCAGGAGGTCAGTTTGATCTAAAATAAATAACTTCTGTTCCCCTTATTGTCGTATTCACAGAGATGTGGTGACCACAAGTTGATTGCATTGCCATGACACAGGTCTGGCCTGTTAATGTATGCGTGTTCCCTAAGGTCAGGGGTTACAGTTCTCCCACAATCCTCACAAGGAGAGACCATTATTTTCACTCCATGCCATAGTGACCATGTGATAATTTCTCTACAATTTTGAAAATCCCACATGAATATGTACACAGAACCCCCAACACACACACACACACACACACACACACACACACACACACACACACACACACACACACACACACACACACACACACACACACACACACACACACACACACACACACACACACACACACACACACACACACACGGGTTAGGTGCTTTCTGACAGTGGGCTCACAAAATCCCAGACTAGGCATTCACTGTATCAACAACAAAAAAAAAGAGACAAAAAACAACAAACATTCCACAGATGCTTCTGCAGTTGACCGGGTGATGCCTTTATATGGAAACTAGTAAACCTCGGGGTCACTCGAACGTCTCCTACTTAGATTGAAATACTAAACAAACACTGTCTGAGATGCAGGGAGGGAGAGGCTCTGCAACCAAGCTGGTGATGGACGAAGACGCCCATGTACTACACCTGAATCATAAACAGTACTCTATTTGCTTTACTTCCTGTCTCTCATATCAACAGTTGATTTTGATCTGCATCACAAATGGAGCGTTCAAGCCAAAATCCAGCTATCTCCCCCTGGTAGCAGAAAGGCTACTCGCATAACAAACACCCAGATATAACAGGAAGTGGAGGGAGGACAGGAAACTCTCAAAACAATACAAAGTAAACTGCTGTGAGAAAATATAGTTTTCAAGTACAAAGTCCAGATATAAAAAAGAAAAAAAAGGAATGAAGAGGCGAGGATTAGAGCCCGACCGATATATTGGCGGGCCGATATTAGGCATTTTCCAAACTATCGGTATCGGCATTTATAATGGCCGTTAAATTAATATTTTACGAAACACCCTCATAGAACTTAACAGAATTTGTCTCCAGTCTTGTTTGAAGTTATATTTATAAAGCTTACCAAGTCTTTTAATACTGGTAACTTTGTGTTTGGTCGTTGTTGTTATGGTGTTTTTGTTCAAAGGACTTTAAGTTTTATATCTTAAATTTGTATTTTTATACATTTTATTTATCAGAACTTTAATATATTTTGATGTTCTTCTGTTCCGTTGTGACAATAGAATAAACAAGTTTATTTTTAAACTACATTATCATATTATTTTAGTGAAGACTCATAAATAACTACAAATAACTAATGTTAGGGAAATCTGTTAATGTTTTGTTACGCGTTTCTGAAATAAAAAAAAATATCGGCCGATATATCGGAATATCAGATTTTTAAATCAACAAACATTTGTATCGTATCGGCCTTCAAAATCCTTTATCGGTCGGGCTCTAGCGGGGATTCTGGAGAAACAGAGTGCCGGGTGTTTTAATGTACTGGACTGAGTCTGTCCCACCTCAATGCTTAACATACAGCAGGACTTATGTCATCCTTAATGCATGGTTTGATGGGGACAGCAAACAAAACAGACACATTACTGAATTAAGTGCACAATAGTGAGTAAAGCACGTCATGATGTACTGCACCTTAAAGAAGTTTTTGATGGCTGGAATGTGGCCGGCACATTCTGTCCTTCGGAAGTCCTCCACGTTTTGTCCGACCTGCGGACAAACACAGGATGTAGACACTTACATTCATATCATACCTCTCTCTCTCTACCTCTCTCGCTGGGGACTAAAAAAAGGAGGAGGAAGCGAGGCTGAGGGACAAAAGGATTCACATCGAGTCTAATCTGTGTTTCACCATTTGGACAGATGACTCACTGGAATAAAATGTTAAGTCATTGTGAAGTACAGTTTCCAGCATCATCACCGAACTATGCAGCATTATAAAGTACATTTAGAGGCCTAATGTAACAAAATGCCACCATGACTGCTGCCACACTGTTAACCTTCTCCCAGCATCTGGTTCTTGGCCAATTATCTAGTAGAAAAGGTGGAATTTAAACCAATCAGAGGCAGCCTACTCATTCATTACAACTTCATGTAAAGAAAAAAACATTCTGAATCATTTGAGTGTCCCACGACTGTCACACCCTGTGATTAATTTAATTTTTTTTACTACAATGGCGTAATAGCACGTTCTCACAGCATTTTCCCACGTCAGATGCCAAATAAGCCTCCGTCAAAACCGGACCACAGAATGTGGAGCAGAACATTTTATAGATTAATACTGAATTACTTTGCTGTATAAAATGAGCACTGTGTGTGTGTGTGTGTGTGTGTGTGTGTGCTTCCTGTTTGCATGTAGTGTGCAAAGCTTCTGTGTGTTGTTGTAGTTTTGTGCTGGTATGTGTTTCTTTAACATGATAAGCTTGTGCTTACACGAGCTAAGCCCCCATGAGTCTGCCACTCACCCAGCTGATCATGGCAATCCGGGGGCCTCCCGTCTCCACACTTCCCACTTTGCAAAGTCCGTATTGAGGCTTGGAGATGTGAAACTTCCCTGCCAGCTCTGCCAAACCTCCCGCTGTGAGAAAAGGAGACAGACATTGGGAAGGAGTCGGAAGGGGAACAAAAGGAAAGACTGATGGAGGGTTCAACATTTTCTCTCAGATTGTACGAATGTTTGAGTATTCTCTAAACGCGAGAGGACTCGTGAATTCCTTTCAGGCCAGAAAGAACAAGCTGACAAGCGTCATTGTTTTTAAGGCTTAGACATTGAGAGTTTGCATTTCTAACAAACGTACCACATGACAAGTCTGTCTTACCTCCCGAGTCAGCCAGTTTGAGCTTGTTGGTGATTCCATCGTATGTGAATATTGCCCTGTGGACATAGAGACAAGCACACAGGTCAGAAATGTAGGCGACGAAGACACGACAGTCAACAAAACACTGATTCTGATCATCCGGACTAAACGACGACTTGTTTGATTTCACCCAGAAGTAAAGGCTCATCTAAAACGCTCACATCCTAAGCATGAGCGTGTGGACAGCTGGGTACGCCATGTGTTCAGTCTTTCATTATGCATGGGACACACACACACATGCAGAGCCAGATGTTTTACTGCACATCTAAACCATAACAACCATCATCGCACCAACAAAAAAAATGTATTCTCTTCAACTGTGACAGATGCATTTGTTCACTTTTTTCCTCCGTCTTTGCCAGAGGCCTCCGGAGTACCGACGTAAAACAGGAGGGCACTCAGCAGCACAATAACCTTCATTCATAGCCTCACAGATGGATCGCTCCCGAATGTGAAATACAGCTACAGGCTTTTTGGCATTTAGCAGGTGAAAACCTGTCCTACCGCACCCTTCAGTCATTCAAACTGCGGGTCACTGGGGTAACTCAACAACTCATGAGGTGTTTCCACGACACCAGCGAGATACAACTCATGCTGCTGAACAAACTCTGAGCTCGTTCCGCTGCTGAAAAGTGTGACTTCATAATCAAACAGAGGGAAACAAACCAGAAGAGAAACAAGGTTGTCATGACTTACAACCCTACCCATCTCCCCGGCTGTCATCCACACCAGTTCAGAGTCCAAAATGATCCCCATGTGCGATTTGACATGACATGCTTCCAACATAATCCTGATTCATGTGGATGTTTGAAGCTCAACTGGGGGTAAACGTGTGTGTGTGAGTGTGAGTGACTTTACGAGGTGGCCTGCAGAGAGATGAATTGTCAGAGCTTTATAGGACTGAGTGTGTGCATGTGTCTGTGTAAAGTTCTCCCTGTAGGACTCCTGGGGGTGTGTCAACAACATCTGGAGCTGGGTAGCAGGAGTGTAAGGCCATGGAGCAGCTATTACAACCAGGCCAAAGGTGAGTGTTGTGTGTTTGTTATGTGTGTCTGGAGGAGTGAGTGAATGAGAGACAGTGAGAACGAGGGTTTGGCCTTTTATATGTAAAGAATCGGTTAAAAACGACAGTGGTTTGCCATGAAGGCGGAGGCCAGCTCACTCAATAAGCATCTCTGAATCACTGTTATTTTTTCCTGATACAACAAGTCACCGTCTGTCCGAAGAACAAAGAGTGACAAAAGTCAATCGGTATGTGTGTGTGTGTGTTCTGAGGGCACAATCACCATACTGTGCGCTCTATTGAGCCAGCTGCATGCTGGTCCTGGGTCTGTGAGGAGGCAGGGGGACTGCTCTCTCATTGGTTTTATTGCGCTGTTAAAACTGAGAGGTTTTTACTGAATATTCATCATATCATCAGGCAAGTATTTTTAAATAAGATGGCGAATAGAAGAATAGAAAAAAAAAATCATGGAAACATTCTCCAGTCATTTCCGGCATTAAAATGAGCTTTGTGTCACCCGGATGCTCCACATATCTCTCTGGGGATTAGCTTAGCCACAATAGCTCTAATAACACAACAAACTCCACTCCCTTCATTAGTCGGAGCAGCAGCCAGGGCTTAGACACCGATCCACACACACACCGGCTGATCCTAAGACATTCCTGAAGGTCAATATTCACAAGCAGTCAAGGTCGGAGGTCACTGTGCCTCTGAAGGAGTCTTAATTGCATGTGCAAATTCTCCACCCACACTGGAGCAGGCTTGAGGATACACTGTGCTGTGGGACGCTCTTTGTTCCGTCGGAGCTTTTCACTCAGACGGGATTTGTAAAGATCTTATTTTCAGGGCATTTTTCCTCCTCAAGACTTGACTTACTGTAATCCCTGTCTAGGATACTAATAAGGTTGAGCCGTTTACACATGCAATGTCTATGAAATCTGGTTTTTATAGAAATATGAGCTGATCCCTTTTTATAAACTTTAATATAATAAAGCATTTGGAAGAGCCATCATACTCCCCTTTTTTGAAAAGCACAATAGAGTTTATTTAGTGGCTCAGGTCACCATCCTGCACCTCTTTCTACTTTCCATGAAAGTCTCAGACCTCAGCTGGTTTTTACAAGATTATCTGCATGGCTGAAACCGAAATGAAACCTGCTATTACACTATTTCTATCTGTTTAGTGAATCCTCGACATGAAATGAGTGGATTCTCTTCGACGAGAAAGGCCCCTTAATAGTTCGCAGCTCTGGATATTACATGTTTGCGAAAGCCGTGCTTCCACTACAGCGCTATTAAGTGGAACAGAGGATGATGTCAAACCCTGTGGTACACCACTGATTGATAATCTGGACGAGCCGGCGGTGTGGTGTAGCGAGTACGGAGGGACGCTCACACAGATGGTGAAGGTTCAGGTTCACATTACAAGTGTATACTACTGCTGAAGTGTCCTTGAGCAAGACAATGCATCCAAAACAGCTCCTCCTTCTTTTATGCCACATCCAAGTAAGCCACTTCTTTCTCTGTCTCACCACTTGATTAGCTTTGTTAGTATCGTCCCTAACTAACAGAGCAGATAGACCCCTATTATTTCACACATGTAGGCTTCTGAAGAGCTACGCCGACTGATGAGAAAAACAGACTCTCTCATGTCGGCACTCCAGCCCACCTCCAAACTGGGCCAGCTATGACCTCAGCTCCAAGGGAGGGACGGAGGGTGGAGAGAGGAGAGGAGACACGCGAAAATGTAGGGAAAGAGGCCATCATTGAGGGGAGTGAGGGGCATGAACGGGGGGGGAGAGGCTGATGCAAAGAGAAGAAGAAAATGGTATTATCTGAAACACCGCCAACGTGTTTTTAAGAGTAATTAACAAAGAGGAATGGAATCTGCGCAGCTATAAAACAAACAAACAACCATTCATCTCAGAGTATACAGAGACAAAGGCATACATAAACACAGCCACACAGCCACACACACACACACACACACACACACACACACACACACACACACACACACACACACACACACACACACACACACACACACACACACACACACACATAATATAGTGTAAGCCTTAGCCAGTAACAATAGGGATTGTTTGCTTTGGACTACCAGAGCCCCTGTAATACTTTGAAACATGCTACACTCTACCATTTCAAGATGAACATAACAGAAGCAGATGGTGAGCCGTGCTGGAAGGCCTTGTTTCCACTTATCCAAGGCATTCCTCTACACCAGGCTACACTATGAGACATTTCACTGTGGTATCATATGCAGGAAATACTCAAACACACACTTCTTTTGTGTTGTCACTTCTAATGCAACTTCATGGGAGATGTTCCTCCCTCGTACTCTCATCCAATTTCGTCTCGATGCTCTCAAGGAATGCATTTCATCGTTATACAATAAGAAAGAGCAAAATGAACCTATGAGAATGTGTTTGGAGCCACAGAACCAATAACCATTTCTCATATCCCTCGTTCATGTCACCGTCTCTCCTCTCGCCATATATTCCGTTGATATCTCACCATCATCTCCGTGCTTAATTCATTATTCTGACCTCCGTCTCCGACAACACATATTTCTTCCCCTCCTACTTTAAATCCTGCGGCACAACATACCTCTTTCACAAACCCGGAGCAATATCTCATCCCCATCTTCTCTCCCTCGACTCCGCACTTCCCACCCTCTGCGTCTCCCTGACAGGAAGATCTTGTGGGCTCATGGGTCATTTATTCATTCCATCTTTGCCAGCGGGGGAGATATGAGAGATTTGTGGTTATGCACGCTGTCGCGATATGATAAACAGCGCATGGAGAGGAAGATATGAGAAAATGGATGCGAGGCTGGGAGCTCCCGCCAGAATTCACTGCCCAGATTAAGCTCTCCATCAGATCATTCCTTCCTTCCTTTTTGCCTTTTGTTTTGCAGATATTGTGCACACGCGTTCGACTCATTCGTCAAGACCTGTGAATTTAACAATGCAACCTTTTGAATGCGTATTTCATGCTCAGCTTTTCATTACATCTACCTTTCCACAAGCTTCCCCTTGTGATCATTTCATTTTACATCATGTGTTTTTTCTCCCCTCCCCCATCAACCCCCAAACTTTTTACTCTTGGCTCAAAGCTGACCTGGGCTTTGTGCTATTTTTAGTCTCGCCGTCTACCTCTCTGGCTGTGTTGGAGCGGGGGAACTCAGAGACGTCCCCACAGCCCTCATTTCCTCTAGCCAAACATGGGCAAAAAAGTCCAGACTCCACTGCTAAAACCCCCCCAAAGTAACAGGCATGTTACTCATATAGTGTCCATGCGGCGACCCCAGCAGTGCACGCATTCCTCCGTCCGTCTGCCCTGCAGAGACGTGTGAAAGTTTATGGGTAGAGGTTGAGAAATGTGAGTAAGAGAGAGGAAGTGACTGAATGAGAGAGTTGGTGGTGGAGAACGGGGAGAGGAGAGCATTAATTGTACAGAGTGGTGCAGTGGGCTCCGAGGTGACGCATCACTGTAAACATCACGACTGAAAAACGTGGCGTGGTGAACCACAGGCACGTTCCCATCGTGACGCGTTGAAAGGTGATGCTAGGGAAAAGTTTCATTAAGTTTTATATTGCTCTGGCTGAGAAACCCATACACAAGGCATACAAGCGGTCCAACGTCATCCCCAGTAACTACAGGGCCCCGAGCATTGTTTTTCCTCTTTGGCCCCTCATCAAGTGATGAAGCGTGGATGTCAAAATGATGTAGACCGCTGCTGAGAGATGGTGATCCGACGGACACCTCTGCACTCATTAAATATCCCACTTGGCGAAAGATAGGCAGGAAAACAGTATAAGGAGGGAAGACGTTTCTGTTGAAAAGCAGGCAAGGAAAGACGAATGTTGCAAAAGAAGGGGAAAGCATGCAAAAAGGGGAATGTCTTGGTTGTCAAACTCATGGCTTTGCTGCGGAGGATTCAGTCAGGTGCCCTGCAGAGAGTGGGCTGGAACCAGTGTAATCCCCACAGCCCAAGCAACGGGGCCCCTTAATCAGGAGGGGATTTAAACAGCACCAAAGTCTCCTAAAGGACAACTTAAAATGATATTAGTGAGGTAATATTCCACTCGCCACAAATGAAAAGCATCTTGCTTATTCAGTCGACAAGGAAATGGGATTTACGTGTGAATATATTGCAATGCTTTTTAGAAAAAAAATGCTGATGTGATGATGAAGTCACAAGGTATAGGGCAGATGGAAACCAATGACAATAATTAAAGTGGCATCCTGCAATAATATAATAATCCATTGAAGGGCAGTGTATTACACAATCTCTTTTTGTGCAAGAAATAATGGGCAGAAGCCTATTTTCCTTATAAAACACATATACCGTCAAACTCCCGTCCACCACATAATGTCTGTTCTGTTCCACATGTATTATTGTGTCAGAAGTAAAGCCGGATCAGGGAAAGGCATAAAGTAAACCTCTGGCGGAGGCTCCACCGTTATGGTTGTGCTGTGATGGTAGTGCCGAGCACAGAAACCAAACGATCCGATAACCAAACTATGCCAAGGCCCAATCAACGGTATTTACACAGGCCAAGCTGTCAGGATATCCGACTGAACACACACACACACACACACACGCACACACACGCACACGCACACGCACACGCACACGCACACGCACACGCACACGCACACACACACACACCTAAAATTGTGTTTTATCGCTGTTGAAATGTTACTTAAAGCTCGTATTCTCTGAGAATAAACACTTGAAATGCTGCAACAGTCCGTCTGTAAAACCCGCTCTGCTTCAGTGGCATTTCATTGCACAAAAACTTGATCTTCAACTTGTGTTTAATCCAGGCGCCTGCAGTAATCTTCCCGTAATGGCAACAAGCAGAAACCTTTTTGAAAGGCTTCACCTTCTGCTCTGACAATTCAGATCAGCACTGTTGGATCAAACCTGATCCGTGTTAATACTTGAGTTGTCCCATGTGAAGCTCTGCGACTGAGCTCCTGCACTATTGATGTATTTTAAAGACTATGTTACTGCTTGAAGCAGAAAAGTATTACTTCTTCTTACTTCTATAACATAGCATTCTGTATCATTTTATATCTTAAAAGGTTGAACACAAAAAGTCTACTAATTGGGAAAACTCCAGTGACTCCAGAGCAAACAAAGAAGCACAAAAAACACTATTTTCTTTGCATGTTTCAAATACTTTTGAAAGCTTTGACAGTTGAACTACAGGAACTTGAGACATGCTGGGGTAGAAATGTGACCTCACATTAGTCAAAGTTCAAAGGTGTTGTGTTCTCATCTTGTTTTGGCTACTCGTGCAAAAAAAACACACATTTCACAACTTAAAGTATACTTAGTCACCATGAAAATATTTCTTTGCTTTATTATTTAACATTTATGAGTACTGCTCATAGTTTTGATAAACGGTTCAACTCCCCTTTCAACCACAGCTGTGCAAGTCAATTTGAAGAATAAGCTGGCCAGCTTATTCTTCAAATTGCCTATTTGTACTTGCTCGGACCCACCCACTGAGTAACACTGACTATCGGTACAGTATTTGACTGGGTGGAGGTTACAGCAGACTCCCCTGGAGACTATTACAGACCACTCAAGCTATTTGGCCTGGAGGGAATGAGTAAATAGGAGGAGAAATGACAGAGGCGATGGAGAAGTAAATTATAAGAAAGTGTAGCTAAATAGGACATAAATGTAGGACAAAAAAAAAAGAAAGTAAAACAACAGAGTGCTTACAATATCAGTCCGTGGGAGGGGTGAGGTAGTGGGGGGGCAGAGGGAGAGACTTGGATGGAATGCTGACAGGAGGAGGGGAGGGAGGAAAATGTCTGTTCTCAGCAAAACACGGAGCCAGAGAAGTTTAGAATATGACAAACTAAACAAATAAGTAATTAAATCAGTGCCAAGGACCAGTGAGAGAAAACAGCCTCCTCTGTGCTGAGGCAGATGGAAAAGAGCGGGGGATGGACAAAGAGACGCTGCACCATGGTAGATTTGAATTCAAAATGTCTCAAAACAACACACTTGCAGCTAATACTTGGGGTGTCAAGATTCTCCAAATCCACAATTCTATTTAACTTTCGGTAACAATCGGAAGAAGATCCATTCGATGGCAGGAGGGTAGCCTACTTCACGGCAACAACAGCTTGCGTTGCTCAGGGTTTACGAGGTACACCTGAATGCACCACCCAAAACAGTGCCGTTTCCTTTGCTGGGTGCTCCATCGGTTGCTGCAGTCTTAATCTTTTGCAGCCTCCAAACTGCAGTTTTTCATGTCAACAACGCGTTTGTTGTTTACATAACTCACAGGGTGATTTCAGGAAAGCAGGAGGACTGGTCTCCATCAACCCCCGACCGTGGCAGGGGCCATGGTGTCGAAAGTGCAGTTGGTAAGCTCCACTGTATCGTCTTTGAGATGTTGTCGTTTATTTTCCCTGTTTCGGACGTGCAAAAACAAAATAAATAGTGGGAGAATCACCCATCCCGCTTTGGACTCAGAAGGTCGATATCAAAAACTACAAAATGTTGTACCTAAATGGTGAAACCTCTAACAAATACAAACAAAACCCACCACGAACACTGTGATGCGAGGCAGTGCGTGTGGCGGTGGACTACATGGACACCAGTCGGTCTCGCGTTACAGCCATTGAAGTGAATCCACAAACAACACCAGCCAGTCGCCGTGCAAATAGAGCTGCACACGTACCAATTACTTTGTTACCACACTTCTCCCTGTGTAATTCAATCCCAGCCATCAACAAAGGCGACTGCGTGTGTGTGTGTCAGTGTACCTGCGTGTGTCACAATGACTCAGACTTTGAGAGCGATATTTTTTAAATCGCCATGACGTGTCGCAATATTTCTTTTGGAAACCCAGAACAGGTTGACGCTCGGAAGCAGTTGAGTCTCTCTGGTTTCTCAGAAACCGTATCCGTCTTCCTCAAAGCTAAAGGATATATCAATACAGCAAGAGGAAACGGTCTAGACTTCCCCTGTTGTGTGTTACATTCTGTATGTCAGCGCTGATAACAGAGCAAGCAGGTATGTTTACACTCAAAAAGTACAACTCAACACAGCACTATTAAGGAATATATAGCAGTGGATCAAACACTATTTACTATAGAAAAGGCTGATGTGCAAAGCCCAGAGTAAAGATGAAGACCAAATTATTTTACAGTGTATTCCAAAAATCCCCCTTTTTAATAAAAACAGCATGTCTTCAGAATGTCTGCAATTTAACTACTCAAACAGGCAGCCAAAGTAAAGTCAAGCGTTTTCAGTCTTTGGTATTTGCAGCACTTTGGGGCAAAAATCAGCGGTGAAATCAACGTTCAGAGATGAATAAAATATCGTTACGTGACGTTCAATGCCATGAAGGTGCGTGCTGAAGAGTGATGGGGCACATTAAGAGGGGAAGACCGACCTATTCAGGTTGGAGAAAAGCCACTCAGAGATCGGGTTCACGCTGGGCAAAACGATGAAAAGCACCAGGGGATGCAGATAGGTATAAATGGGTAAGCTACGAGGGGCGCATTTAACAATGGCGCACAATGGGAAACAGCCCGAATGTATTGGAGGTTTCCAAGGGGGCAGGAGAGTATGTGCTTATTGGGAGCAAGTGTCTTGATGGCCGTATTACAGGAGTCTCTATGGGGTAAATTGTTAGGACTCTTACAGGGAGGTATACGGTTTGTTCAGAGAGCTACGGGGGAGTAGATGGGAACAGAATTTATTCTCCTACACCTGACATGAAGGACTAAACGGAGAGCAGAGGAGACGAGAGGAAAGGAATGAGAGACGATAAATCCTTAAAATCCTGGTCCTCTGGGATCACTCTGGCATTTCCTGTGCATGCTGTCCCACACTGCGACACACACACACACATCTGTAGCCTCATGTCCAACAGTTATTATGGGACCATGATGGTATCTTAACAACCATTCCCTTCCGTTAAACATGGCAGACTCTCTCAAGTATCACATCCCCACTTAGACCTCATTTGGCTCGTCTTCTCTCTTTATGCTTTGATCATCCTCCCATTCCTCCTCACCCCTCCACCTGTCCTCTCATATTTCCCTTCTCTCACTTCTGCCACTCCCACAGTTTGACTCATTCTGCTTTTTAATAACCTCTTGCCAAGACCACCCCGCTGAACTTATCTTCATTCCCTGCTATTCTCTTTCCTCTCTCGTCTCATTCTCCCTCTACGTTTCTTACCTCCTTGCCCATTCATTTTTCACCCCTTTCCCAGCCCTCTCACTCCCTCCCCACTCATCTCCCCCGCTTCTCTCTTTTTGACAAACAAACTAGCTTTCCCACCAGGGTCGTCAGGACAACAGAGTCCCCCCCAAAATCTTCTCACCCACCCACAACCCAATTCCACCAGCACCGAGTGAACAAACAAGACGAGAAAAAGGAAAGTGGGCTTTCCGAGTCGGAGCCCCGCAGTGTGACTTTGCACGACACTAATAGTTAACCTGAAGAATGTCGTTATTATAACCACCCTTCGTTACCATGGCAGGGTGGGAGAAATTGTTTAAGGAACTCGGCAAACACAGCGATGATACCTCACAGCATCAAGACAGCTGTGGGAATGAAAAAAAGGGGTGCATCCTTACTGTCTGTCTGTCTGTCTGTCTGTCTGTCTGTCTGTCTGTCTGTCTGTCTGTCTGTCTGTCTGTCTGTCTGCACATCTTTGCTTTCTTGCATGTCATCGCACGCTTGTAGATAATATTATGAAAGTGTCGGTGTATGTGTCTGGAGATCCGATAACCGTGTTATTAAGAGCAAATTCACAATAAATATGTTATCGTCTGTCGAAAGATTTGTGACGCTCAGACACCTCTGGTGTTGTGCTTGGCATGCTGGCAATGAAAGACACAGCAACACAGAACACAATGAGATGTCCCAGCATGCACTTGGTCACTCCTTGAACATTCACGCAGACACTAGCTACTTTTCTAGGAAGTAGCACCTTTTCTACACACCTGTTATCTCTCCTACAAGGAAGACCATCTATCCTGAGTTAAGTCTTTAGCAATTAGACAGCTGTGTGTGGGAACTCTGAAGGATGTGGAAACAACACAACAGAACATTGTGTCTCACAGCATCCTGATTCAGCATTTCTCAATCCAAGCGTGTTAGCAACATTACGACAGGTAGGTGACGCTCATATCTGCGATGATAGATTTTGTGTTGCAATGTACTTGAGTGCCAAAGGCTTAGTTTCACAGATTATATCTTCGCTAAATATCAGCAGAAGAATCTATTTCTGATATCATTTTGGAGCTCAAAGCCCCTCAAAGGGCCTCAGCTGGGCTTAGAAAACACACACACACACACACACACTATATATCCTCTTGCCAATGTTTGAAGACACACTAAAATACAGATGTTTTTAGACAGCTATCTGACACACCCTTGGAAACACCAATGTGGCGGCTACACTCGAGGCCCCTTAGTTAGATTAAACAAGCAATTCAGCTTCCATTTTTCATAGCATTTGCTTGAAACAATTCATCTGGTTTCACAAACACACAGCAAAAGTTTTCCAGCAGAGCGTCTCGGCCTCGATCTTGAACTGCCAAGGGAAACAATAACGGATTTGTTGTGTTCCCTGCTGTAGGCATAGAAGGGACAGATTTCCAGCCCGAAACAATGTGCAGAGGGCATCTGGATTAAGGTCAACTGCTTTGAGGCCCTTGAATGAACAAAAGGAGGACTTGATAGAAAGGTCAGGTGTGAGCACGACTGACAAAATACTTTGAGGGTTATTGTTATGAGTAATCTTTTACTACAATAATAAATTTTTTTAAGGTAGCAGCTCTTTTGTGTTCATCTTGCACTTATTCCGTTACCATTAGAAAATTGACACCGAGAAGAATAACCACACTGCAGCATCTACAAGTCATAAAACATTAATTATCACCCCTTTGAATCTTCTATGGGCCAATAACAGGCGAGACATTAATCAACGTCTCAATTTGTGGTCCAACGGTTTGCACGCTAAAGGAGCCCACCGTACAGAGAGACACAAACACAATGTTCACAGTATAACCTTCTGCAGTCATGTTTCATCATGCCTGAGACTACTATTACCCCGCAGCTATGTCTTAGACCCCAAATGAACCTAAAACAGTGTTTAAAGGAGTGTTTAGGCAGTTGTTTAGTGATTACGGTATGAGCCATTCTCTAAAGAGATACATATAACAGCTATTACAGACATCTATGTCATCATCTTCCAACGTGCCACCCACAGAGACGCTCACACAAGCAGCTAAGGTAAACTGAGGCTTTTCACAGCCTATACACAGTGCTGGTAGGTGCAAAACTTGCAGTGGCTTTTTTTAAAAAACGGATTTAATCAGGACATGTCTGTCCACTAATGAGACACTTAAATGCCTAATGTCTGCCCTAATGTCAAACTAGAAGCACTTGAGTAGCCCAAGCACCCCTCTGGTAAGCCCAAGTTAGTGCTCAAGTGCCCCATTGTCCACCAAAAATAAAAGCCCCCTCTGGTTGGGCCAAGTTCCCTTCCTGCTTACTCTTGCAAAGGTGGTGTGACCTTAGGGTAAAATTAGTCCCAATCCTGAATCCTTTGTGATTTTCACTGCTGCCCCATTCAGAGTCTGTGTGCACCACAGCAGGAAAAGCCAGCCCCGACTTTGGATTTTAGGGCCCATGCATTATTTCAACTGAAATAGACCAAATCTGATGGTTTTGCAACAAACTCTGTGATAATAGAATACATGCTTCTTTGGAAACCAATGAGGATCTGTGTTTCACAAACTTCTCTGGTAAAAGTGTGGCACAAGAAGCAGATATAGTGAGTCGGGGAGATAGAGCAAGCTAGGCATTGGTCCAATGCAACTGCCCTTCGACTTCCCATTTACAGTTTAGCGATATTTATATCAAGAATCAATCAAACATGTCCTGTTAGCATTCAGTCCGATAACAACACAATGTGCAGCCTTTGAAGTCCCATCCTGAACAGCCAGAGGAAACCAACCAGACTGCTTGTTTTCCATCTGCAGGATTCCACAGTCAGGTGATCAGAAGGATTGGTTCCAGCTTTGACAACATTTACAAGGCCAGATGAGGATTACAGCTCATGTGTCAATAGCTACAATTAATATGTCTTTCTGACAGGTGGGCATTTCTGAATAACTAAGGAACTGAAGTGAATGCGGAACCAAGTGCAGGGAAGTTCAGGCAGTTCATCAACTTCTTGATAACAGTGTGTTGATAATGGTTGTTTATCTCGACAAACAAGATAACTGACTTGCTGCACACATAATCTCCCTCTGGAGTCAGGAAACACACAAGCAGAAGCACTTAAGCATGTGCAGTTAGACACAATGGCAGCCCTGGTTGTCACCTCCCTCCCATCCTCTCCCCACAACCACAGGTGTCTTCCATGTTGTGTGTAACTTTAGACACAGGAACTCCTTAGGTCTCGGTTAATCATGCATGAGAGCTTGTGGACATTCTGGCAAGTAGCTGGAGCACAAACACCCCGGTGAATATTCAAGCATATAACAGACTGCCAAAAACAAAAAACATATGAAGGTAAAGAGCCAATAAAAAAACAGGATAAATTATTTGTATGTCGGTCAGTAATCTAGCACAATCATATTACAGTATATATCATTTTAATAATATAATCTGCAACATTGTGAGCATGTTTTCTTTCTGAAAGTATAGTTCCAGTAGATTTTATTCATAAAATATCTTACCCAAGTCGAGAGTTTGACTTCTCACCCAGAGTGAATACAAGACTGATCGGTTTCTCAATACTCCATCTAAACTGAATCACTCCATTACTACAATGAAATTGGATATTTACTTTATGCGTCACTGCCTGCTGACTGCAATAATCCCAGCAAGAGAACATAGTGAAACACTTAAGTCAGCATCAAAGTGTGGGACAGCAAGAAAGGAGTCTAGGGAGAAGAAGGTGTGTTCAAAGCCACCAGAGGCCACAGATGTCTGGATGCAGCCCACACCCAATCTGGGGAAATCGAGGTCAAACTGTTCCATAGCTTGACAGGAATTCACATCTCATGTGCTTTGAAACAATGCTGTAAACATTTCTTTAAACTGATTTCTGTGCAAAGCAAACAGCTAGCAACGGGGACACTAACATCTATAGGTCTGGGGAGCACGCCTTGAATAACTCACAAGGGGAGTCGACAAACTGACAGTTTTATTGCCCTATACAGCCAAAACAAATCATATACATTGCTGCACTTTTAGAGCAAATTGAAATACAAATATAGCTCTTTATAGTAGACAAACAAAGCATAAGTCTCTGTGAGTGGAAACCTTCAACAAATGCTCCTTGACGTTAAAGAGTTTGAGATCCAAAAGAGTTCCTTATCCTTGTGTGTGTTGGTTACACTACGATGACTATTTCTACGTGGAAAGAGCTAAGTGTCAAGCTTCTTATCTGGCAACCTGTACAATTAAAAGCTAGTCAGACATCTTCTGTGGGCAGATCTTAGGCCACACCACATCCACCTCCGTCCAGTCTCACTGGGTTGGGCTCTCAATCACCCAACCCTGGATTCAATCTAGTAAAAAAGCAACCTACACATAACCTTTGGACCCATTTAGATCCTATTCAACAATATATGCTAAAACATTTTCAAAACAATTTATTAGGCTGGGAGGAGGAGAGCGAGTGAGGCTTAAAGCCTCCCCGTACTTCTAGACCTTCTCACAGGTGTGAGGAATCCTGTAATCAGACACTGTGAGGAACAATCGATCACCATAGAAATAGAACACATAGAGAAGGCATCACACACAGAACAGGCAGTGACAACATGAGTTGAATTATCGCGACTAACTTAATCAATACACATTATATTAACCAAAATCAGTTTCATCACGATGTAGTTCTATAACAAACCATAGAAATGTGTTCACTCCCACTGAATGTCTTTAATGCCAACAGAATAAGTGCAGTGCAAATTTATTGCTTCACCACGCTATTAGCTCTTCCCCTGCCAAAGCTAGCTAGAACAGTTCCTGTTCAGAGGATTAGTCCACATCACTGGGAACATGCATTATCACTGTTGCTTTTTTCTTTCCGTCTCCCAGAGCACACACTAACACAAAACACATGCAGACAGTCCAGGCTTTCCAGCCTGCGAATGAGACACTTTGTAGTCCTCAATGGTCTGGAAGACTGAGGAGAGACCTCCAAGGTTGTGTGTTGGGCAGAGAGGTCTGAATGAGGGATGCATTGAAATTGCTCCTCTTTTCTCCAGAGTCTCACCCACAAAGGGTCTGTTTCCCATTCAGGACACAAGGTCATTAGATAATACACGCAGGGACCTCAAGGCCACACAGTGGGGGCGGGATCCTTCGACAAAACAAGTCCTCCTACCCTCTCAGTGCCAAACTTCTCAACGCCCCAAACCCCCTTTAACTGTCTCTGCGGGACTCATATGCACATCCAGAGACGCTTATATTCACATGCAAACTACTCACGCACGTCCAATCCTTTGGGTGCGTGTCTGTTTGGTGGTTTGACAGTGGGAAATCGTGACATCATCGCGTCCCCTCCCACTTATCTATTCAGTCAGAGTTCTTTAGTGGACTCGCTAATCAATGCTGGGATGTTTATCTCGCTTTCTTCCTTTCTCTTTTTCTTCTATAAGCTCAACCAAACGCATGCTTGTTGTGCATCTGTATCTGTTTGTGCGTCTGTCTGATTGTTTGACAGGCAGCGGGTTGGCAGAGGGGATTTGTTGTTCACTGAAACTTTAGGTAAATGCTCCATAATGACAAACTGCTGGGTCAGGGAAGTTTCAATGCGAGGTGTTGCCATGGGACAGAATCTCCATGGCGATACTGAACATGGAAACGTTTAGAGATTTTCCAAAGGTTTAGAAAGAATGGAAACTGAGCATGTTCTGCCTGGATGGGGAACTTATTCCCGAACCCAATGATGAAGATGATTTTTTAGCTTGTCAGGGTTAACTCATAGTGTTCTGAATCTCGCTCGAGTATGCATGGCATCGTGAACAGCCGGGAAGAAGGTGGGAAGAAGGTGGGCAGGGAAACCCTGTGATGGTGAGGTAGAGGAAGATGAAACAGAGATGGACAGAATGAGTCCACTACTTCCACACGAGCACACGACACGTGTGTGGCCCACTTGTCTAAACTTTGACTTCATCAAAGTGAGTGAATAGGTGGAAAGGCCGAGGTCACGTCTAATTCTCCCTGTGTTTGCTGAGTATAGCCAGTGACAACATGTCTGTAGCTAGAGATGACAATACCACACACACACAGTATAGGAGGAGAAGAAATGGGGAGAGGGGATGAGGTGATGGTATTGTTTAAAAAGATGCATGTCACCATAGTTACAGACCAGCCAAAGCTTGTGACAAAAGGACACAGTGAGCCAAAGTGTCAGGTGGCAGCATGTCATGGTCCCACATATGCCAAAGACGAATTAATTAAATATTTCAACTTCTCATGTGTCTTAAAATCTTCTAAATCACCTAAAAAACAAATTAAAAAAGTTCTTCCATCAAAAAAAGTTTGCTTCCATTTGAACATTAGTCTGAAAACTGTCTGGTCTTTAATATTTTGTTCCTAAATAACCTTTATTATACCCATCTTTGGGTTTTTGACTGACTGTCAAATGAAGGATCCTCTGACTGAAAGATAAGCCATGTCAGAGATCACATCCGCAGAAACACGATCCTGTTCCCCCTGGGGGGAGAACAGCAAAGTCATGGAGCGCAGGGCCAGTGGTGAGGGCAGAGGGTGCTGCGCTCTGAGCCCACACCGTGCAGCCGCCTGGTGCGCTTCATGGACGGGAAGCCCACACCTCACCCATCAGCTCCCCGTGCGGATGCAGAGTCAGTACACGCCTGCGCTACTCAACCGGTCTGCGTTTGCCATTACTGTACTTGTAAAGACAGTTCGTGTTGCGTGTTCACCCTCACTGGATTAAAACCAAGCCTCTATTACGCAACAGCCAGCCTGGTTACGCATAAACAACTCCATAGAACCAGATGAGAACATGAAAGTTTCAGGAAAGTTACATTCTACACATCTAATGACTTATTATAATGAAGCAGGGTTACAAAGTTCCATCTTAAACGTTCAGGTATGGCAGGCGGATGCAGTGTCGTTGTGTGTTACCAGTTGGTGGAGGAACGGGGGTTGAGGATGTCCTCTTTGGCCGTGAGCAGCGACAGGCTGTAGGTATCAAGGTTGACCGTCTGCGAGCTCATGATGGCAAAAGTTTCCAGACCACTCCCGCAGTTTCTCTCTCTTCACCGTTCCCGACGCTTCTCGGGGACTCGGGGGAGTTATCTGCTGCAAAACAGCCACAGCGGAAAACACCGAGGGGGGGTCGTCCACGGCCGAGGAGAGAGCAGGCAAAAGGAAACGCAGGGTTTACATGCAAATGTGGGCTTAAAGTTCCAAAGTGTGTGCAGACTGCGCTGCGCACTCTCACAGCGTGGAGGAAACTGCGACTGCAACACTGGTCTTTGTGCAGCGGGGTGGAATACGCTTTCACGATAAAGCCCCACCTCCCGTTGAGAGACTGGAAAGCGTAATGACTTCACTAGCTGGGTCACTCGGAGGAAACCGCTCAGTCTCGCACATCCTCTCGATCCTGATTGGTGACTCCTGTCTTCTCTTGACACATACACGTTACTGTGCAAAGCCACCACTATTTATTTTATATTATTGTCAGAAAAAAGATGAATGGCTGAGGGTTAACATCACAGAAGAATTTGCAAAATTTCTATTCCTTTAAAAAAAAAAAAATTATAATAATAATTGTGATTTTTTTAGCCTTTGTTTGAACAAAACAATCCAGAATCAGAATTGTTAATGTGGGTTAGGAGGGCTACTGGGGCAGTGCGGCAGCTTTGGATCTGTCAGTCACTCTTTGTCCCTTTTTGTCTTTGAATCGGCCCCCACTGGCCCTTGGCAGACTCCAGAGAAGCCATTTACAGTGCAGGCAATCTCTGAACGAGCCAAAGAAGGGCCAATTTCATGGGAACTGAGTCTGAAACAGGCTGCGTATAAAAAAAAAGGAGACTGGTTCAGTGTTTAAGAACGGCTGGGGGTCTGTTCAGTGACTGCATAACGGTGACACACACACACACACACACACACTGGCCACACGATCATGCACACAAAAAACCATGTCATGCGCTGGTTCACACATACATGCTGTGAACTCCAGACAAACTCCCTCCAGACACGCACACACACACACACACAGTCATGCACTGGTTTTCCACTGTGGGTCAGTGGCATGGGGGGTTTAAGACCTGGGATTATGGGAATGTTCCTGAGCTCTTTAATTTACTTAGCAGCCCTTATTAGATAATCCAGGACAGATGTAAGGGATGAAAGTCACAGGTTTTTTTTATTTTCTAATGTGTCAGACTGGATTCCACCTCATGAAATTTGATTTCAGCTCACTACTCCTAAGGTTTAGTGCACGAGTGCAATGCCACGGTGTTCCCTGCTTCGCCTTAATCTGGAAACAGTTCTCCCACAGCGGCTCATGATTAATCCTCTGGTGAATAAATTCAATTGAATGTCGCTCGACACAATCACTCAAGGAAATGGCCACTTCCTTTTAAGGCAAAGAGCTTTCATTTCCATCATTGTAGTCCTCTTCTTTGTACATTGTCACTGTTGGTTTTGTGATGCCAGAGTCAGGGAGATGATTAATACGTCTAGAGTGCAGATATAAAGCAGACACAACTGTGAAATAAATGATGTCTCTGATGTTTAAAAAACAGAATAAAATTCCCACAATAAGAAGTAAAACAAATAGCCACATGAACACTTTATAAGTGACACTTCACATCATCACTTTTTGTTTGGAAAAGTGGTAAACCCTATAAGAGTTATAGCAAGCATGCGGCACTCTGTCTGGACCCAAGGTTGCATGCCAGAGGGACAAGGGCCATGACATCCCCACGCCGCTATTATTCTTACAACTTCCTGCTATTAGAGGCTCTCCTGCCCTTCCAGCCTCTCAGAGCTTCGCCGTGGATGTGAACTACACACTGCTGTTATGCTCCACTTCAGACGACTTTGGCATTTCCTTTGCTGGGGTGCGGTGGCAGCTGTTTGTTGGAGATGGGGTCTAAATGTAGGAATGATTGTATGTCCAGTGGGGATTTGTGTGTGTGTGTGTGTGTGTGTGTGTGTGTGTGTGCTAATGGGGATTTTTCTCCTGATTTACTGAAACTCCTCTAATTGTCACAGGCTTTTTGTTCAGCTTCCTGCCTTCCTGACTTCGTCTAAATTAAGAGAGTGTGGTTGACAGAGTGTTGAGTGGTCCAAACATCCTTTATAGTCTCCCAGGACACTCTTTAATCCCGAATCAATTCATCAGCAAGAGTCTCGGACAATTAATTGATTTGGAGTTCTGGGACACGTGACCGTCCTACCATCTAATGATGGCATTACAGCACGTATACCATTTAATCTCCCTCTAAACCACTAAGCAAACCACTTCTTTTGTAGTCATGGATTTGTCCAAATCCTGTTTTCCTGGGGCGAGGCTTGCGTGGCAGGTTTATGAGCGCTCAGACCTGATGGGTGGGGTTAAAAGCTGTTTTGGGTTTAGGGGTCACAGCTTGAGCTTTCGGCCTCCCGTTTGTGAGGCACTTCACCAATAATATGCTTTCCCCGGCTCCTTCTTCACATGTTTCTGTCATATTTGCGTGCGTATGAACAGTTGCGGTGCTTATAATCTTCTGTTCAAGCCGTCATAAATATAGTCCCTCCTATGACATTAACCCATCGTCTTGTGAATTTACAGTTTTACAGTATGAACTGCTGGAATGTGTCCAACCTTTTGAGTGCTATTTGTGTTCCCAACAAGTCAGACCCTGTTGTACATGATACTATCCAACCCTTGCAAAGTATCATGCACTGTAGCCGTTGAGCACCGATATTTCCTATCAGACTATTTCATGTTTTATTGCTCGTTATATGACGATTTTATGACTTCCTTAAATTGAACCGTATTTTTGGTGTCTTGTCTAAGTTATATGGGCTGGGCACTTGTTTGTGCATGTCACAAATAACATAATAACATAGCAAAGGTACTATAATATTATTATTTAAACGAGGGAATACATGTGTTTTCTTTGCTTCTGCTGACTGAAGACACGTAGGCAATGCCGGCCTCAGTGGAGGAGTCATGTTATTTCTTTGCTGGGGCTCGATAATGAGGTGGATGTGGGAGAGGCTCACGAGTAACGATGATACAACCGAGCAAAGGTTAGTCACCAGTGATACGATGTGGTACACACACGGTTTATGGCAGCTGAACTCACGAGCATTCACCACAGCAACGGCGGAGCAACCAAAGACAGTTGAGGTCGATTCAGGTGATCCGGGCGAGGAGGAAGCAGCAGAGGTCTGCGGCAGAGCTGGAAACAAAACGCACTCGAGAAGAGAAAGAGAAAGAGGAAGAAAGATTGCACATATGCACTTTGATAATACCCTTTGAGTGTGCGTGTGCGTGTGCGTGTGTGTGTGTGTGTGTGTGTGTGTGTGTGTGTGTGTGTGTGTGTGAGGTAGAGAGAGAGAGAGAGAGAGAGAGATTTTCTGTTTCTGTGAATCTGGGTGCGTTCTCATCAGGCCTCCAGGTGAGGTCACTGCTCAGCTATGCGCCTTCACACAAAAAAACTGGAGATATGTTGCCCTTGAGCCTCAGTGTGTACAGTGTGAGTGTGTGTGTGTGTGTGTGTGTGTGTGTGTGTGTGTGTGTGTGTGTGTGTGTGTGTGTGTGTGTGTGTGTGTGCGCGTGTGGGTGTGTGTGTGACTCTGCGTGCAATTCTTAAATCTCAGTAATAACTCAGTAAGCACAAACAGCGCTCGTCTGTCTCGTTCTCACTTCACTCCGTCTCCCTTTTACTCATTCAAACAGAACAAACATAAGCTTCTTTGACGTCCCCGTGGTTTCCGAGGTTGCCTTGCTTCAGTGAAATATGACAAGCGCAAACAAATGGTAGGGTTTTTGAAAAAGAGGCCACAATGAAGAAGTTCCGTGTCTGCTTTTCCACACAAAACAGGCTTTATATTAGAACTTGGTGTCAGGGATGATACAGTATTCATGAAGTTGGCTTTGAGGGGTTCTGGGGGGGGAGGGGAGTTTATGGAGCTGATCTGGGAGGTCTGGACCAACAACATGTAGATGAGATGTCACATGGAGGAGGGTGAAACTACAGAGGAATGTCACTTCTCATGCAATAGACCTCCTTTGTATGTTAGGTAGCCTATTACTTGTTGATCCACTTCCTTTATAAAATGTGAAAGCTTTGAAACTCTGCCATCCCAGGTTTGATCAAGTCGTGTATTCTCTCCGAGACTGAAGCTCCAACATATTATTCAAGGCCTCAATCATCAACACAGATTAATCTTGTCATGATCTGATTATTTCCGCTTCTATCGCACCTGTGTGGCCCACGAAGAGCCCCAACACATTCACATCGTGCTCCCCTCAGCTGCACGACAGTGTTTTGTCTTTTGCTCTTCGTTATCTTCTCCCGAGGGAACCCTGGCAAACGAGAGCCAGATGCGATGATGTCAACGCGGTGCGAGAGCCGGGGCAAGGTTGGTGGGAAGCTTGCGGATCCTACGGATCAAACAGCTGACGCAGCATAAAGGCCTGTAATCAGCGTGTCAAAGCGATGCTCCTGACCGTGGATGACGCTGAGGTTTCTGCTGCAAAAACGCACGCTAGTAAACTTCCTCCGTTTACTAGGGATTGAGAGGAAAAACTGGTGTACGTCATCGGTTGTTAAAGAGCTTCATGGTAGTCCGATTGTAACACGGGCACACACACATGTCAAGAAGGCACATGGACACACATGTTCAACTACCCACAACGCCCACCTTCCCCTCATCACTCTTCTGAAGTTACTCATCATCGGCCACATCACAAAACATCGCCATGGCAACACTCGTCCCACTACCCCCCCCCCCCCCCCCCATGCTTCTGTGGCTTTCTGGGATCACTTAGCAGACATACTCCATTAAAAGTCTCAGCTCACAGCATGTTGATCTTGATTATGCATGTGTTCATGGAGCCTCTGGGTATATCAGCAGCGGATCTCCCTTCTCTCATCCAAAGAAAATGTCAAAACCAATACAACAATGTATGTAAAAGAGCAACTGTCAATTTTTAATGTTGAACTGAACAAATAAAGCGATAATGATGAGGTGGAGGCATGCATATTTCAGTGTGCTGCTTGACTGACAGCAGCTCAGTCGTGGCCCTGAAACAGCAAATATCTGTGATCCTCAGCACATCCTCGGGTCCCGGCTAAACTCAGGGTCTCTTGAATCATTCAAGAAACCCCCGTTAAAAGGTGGAGAGCCTGCCAGATAATGTGTGCCTGCTGGACACAGGATTTCAATGCTTACCTTCGATTATGTATGATACCGGTTTGTTTGTTTTTTATAAAAAAGATTGTCTGCGTTGACTTATCTGAGGCATCACATTTAGATTTGATCAAACTATTCCAGTCGTCTCACATAGAAAGGTTGTTGCAGTTTTTATCCACTAGGTGGCACAGTTGCATCCAACTTGCAGTTAGTGTAAGTTTACATGCATTGAGTGAGACAAAGGGTTGAGAAAAGGAAAGAATGGAATCAGCTGTTCCTTCTCACTCTTGAGACTTGTTGACAGAAGCCATAAATCTAACATAATCTCACTTTACAAAATACTTTTCTTACTATTTTTCTCTTTAGTGATTTTAACCTAGATGATCTTCTCTTTGCAACATTGATTGTTTAATTCGACAGAAAAACACAATAACAAACACATGAGGCGAGTTCAAAAGATTAACAGTTTTAATAAAATCCATGTCAAACATCAAAATACTGAAATGGCAAAAAAAAAAAAAAAGGAAAAACATTTTTTTTTCTACTTGTTTTTTTTTCAAATTTTGTACAAATCACAGTGGTTCAAAAATATTACAAATTTTTAGTTTCAAAACATTTTTTTTGCAAAGACAGCAAAACATTCTGATTGTTGTATATTTTTCTTGAAAGCCCTTGATGGTTTGTGAGTGTGGTGTGCTCTTTCTTTTGCCTTTTATTGTAACACACATAACATGAGCAATAAATGTTAATACAACTTATATGCGCCAATGGAAACAAAAGTGCATAACAATACTATACAGTTTATAAGAGCCACTTAAAAATAACAATATAGACCAGGGGTTAATCCCGCTATGCATGTCTATATAAACACCCCTGTCCTGGGCCTCGCTGTGCATACAATCCTATGTATGTATGTTTAGTAAATACTGTAGATACAGTGTGGTGAGCAGGTTAATTCCAGCTGGGACTCAAATTAACAACACTGTACTGTACTTTGGATTACAACTATCCTCATTAAAGCATAATATATATATAGTTGTCACAGCTAATATCTGCCTTTAATACAACCAGAAGTCCACAGATGCTGTTCCCCAACTTAGACCGACATTTATGCATGACTGCAACATCGTACACTGCAGCTAAAATAGTGGAAGCAATATGTTATACTATTGGATTTGGCTTAGAGAGAAAGCGATCACGAGAAACTGTAAAGGAATAAGAAATTTTAATTTTGATCATGAAAACTGATAACTATAAAGACTTAGTATACACTTATCAAAAAGTTGTATTAGGCTACATAATAGAAAGTGCAGGCACCTGAAAGAGTGCAAAACATTATTTTGAAACTGCTGGTTTGCTGGGTCTCTTGGTCATTTCATAATTTAAGTTGCTTCAGCATAGATTGCGTTACATACTGAACTTGTAAAGCTCCACATCTGGGTTATCATTGGAAGTTAGCACTGTGATCCAAACAGCCAGGAAATAGGCTGAGATACTGTACATTAAAGAAAGCTGCCTACTGTTATATCTGTGCTCACACGGGTGTATTTCTAGGCGAGATTGACTTGATTCTGAGCCCAGGAGGCAGCAGATGTGGTGTCGCCAGCCTGTTCGGAGCCAAAAAAGCGTGAGATTTCACTGAAGGCACAGGAAAGGAGACACCGAGGACTACAAACAAGGTGTCCTCTCACTCACTAGGCCTCACATTTAGAAAGGAAGGTCAGGCCTGCTCAGAAGGAAGAAAAGCTCCGCCTCAATAAAGGAGGAGAATGTGACAATAAAAAGGATGTGATAAGTGACAATCCGGTTAAATAACACAACGTTTAGCAGAATGGGACTTTGGCCTGTTACGGGGATCAGTGTGTTGCAAATATTGAAGGCTGAATAAAACAAAGTTAAATCTTTGCATTTCTCGTATCGGAGAAATTCTCAACATTTTCTAAAATAATTTGAGAAAAGTCAAGTTGGCGTGAATTTATTAAAATATTCTAATAAATATTATAACGAGCATGTATAATATGTTTTAAACCTAAAGAATATAATTTAATAGGATAGGATCCAGACCCATATGAAATGTTGCCGTATACAGAAGCCTCTGTCTACGCTTGGCCTTTTTTAAATATGTAAACTACTTGATTTTAATTGAATTTATGATTTTATCTTATCAAATGTCTTAAAAATTGATTGTAGTAGCTACAGTATCAACATACAGAGGACTGCTGCAGATCCTCTCCATCCGTTTCTGAAGCAGACGTCCCAGCATATTATATATATATATTAAAGTTGTATAATTAGTGATGCTACCTGGAGCTGTGCTGCGTTCATGAAGTAAAACTGAGTTGTGCATAAAGCCACATAGCAAGAAGGGAGCTACTGTGGGGCTCAGTGCCAACGAGGACATCCAACAAGAAGCCATGTCATTCAGCTCCTCACTGAACACGTTGTGGGGAAAATGTCTGAAAGACTTGGGTGAAAAACATCGTGCTACAATCATCAGGTTTAAGAAACAATCTTACATATGAAACAAGTCATGCTAAGCACAGAAAAGTACAGTCATAGACCAAAAAAAAAAAAAGAAGAAGAAAGAAAGTGCATTCCAACACCAAGTGTCATTATAATGACGAAGTTAGGCCACCATGCAAGTTAACCACAAAAAGTGGTTGCAGTCTCCTAGCACACAGGCCAGCCAGTGCTCCTTAAAAAGCTTTGCTTTCTCAAAGTCAGTGGTTTTAAAGTTGCAGGACAGGAATCAACCTGTTAGTTATTTCATTACTACCTCTCAATCACCTGATCAGTGGAGAGTCCTTCTACATCCAAATATATGACCACTCTAGAAAGCATTCTATCTCCAAGGCCATTGATTAGACCAAACTAGACTCTATGAAGAGCTTAATTTAAGGCTGTTTGTCTGTATAAAAACAAGCAGCAGGCCTAACGATTCTCCACATGAGCTCAATAATCCCCTCAAGAAAGCAAATCCATTCTAACATTATCATGACCATCGGCTACCGTATCCATCACGGCGACCGCTGCAGAACCGGTCTGCAGCGCTGAGCGAAGACGTTGCTAAAATCTCAATCTAGTCTTTAGTTTTGTCCAGCGATAAGGCACACGGACCGAGAGTCATACCAACCACCAATAACAAATCTAACTCCCTTCTATGGGGAGGCAATGGGAGTCCAGGGAAACACTCCCCCCCCAGCTTGCTCCTCATTTCTAAATCCTCAAAGCCCCTCACTGGGATGAGAAACATCCGTGGAGTGATTCCAAATGACATGAGGTTGCACGTAATGCCGACTGAGACTTGTTCACTTTTACTCCACTTCCTCCACTTTTCAGGGAGGAATCAGCTCAATTCTCACCCGGGTCTCGTGAGATCCTGTCTATTTCGGTAGCCGACAATGACTTTAACACGCCTCCCATGGAGGACGGCGCGACGCTCCACAGGTCTCACACGTTCCCATCTATCTCCTACGGATGACTGGGGAAAGGTGGTGGGACGCCATCCCACAAATAGAACGACGTGCTAAAAAGAAATTCATCACCGCAAAGTCTCGTTTTCACATTCAGTGCTAAAGCCCGAGGAAATTAGCACCCTTAACGAGAAAGTCAGATTTCCTCTCGTACGCGGTTAATATAGCAAATCCTTTGAGACGACGCTCACGATTGCAAATTCAATCTGAAGTATAATATTATTTTCCTGGCTTACGAGGAAGCGTAACACATCACACTGTTTTTGAATTCAAAAGCAGTTAAAAGACAAAGTAAAAGCAAAAAAAAAAATCGACACATTCTATAATCTGACCTATAACCTCCTACAGACTGTTTGCTTAATATGGAGAAGAAGAATGTAAGTTTAAAAAAAAAAAAAATGTCAAATTTGAATACCATCCTTAATATTCTGGTCAATAATCTGGTCATCGCAGGTAAACACTTAACAGCTGGACAGACGGTGAATATAAAAACGCTTGTGTGTTCATGTGGACACTGTCTTATCGTGTCTGAAGCACCATTTTCAATTCCAGCAAGAGGAATGGAAGGCAATGTCCAGCAGTGACACTTTTCTCCCCACACCGCAGACCGAAAACGCCACCACGAGGAGGGATTCAATTACATCTATACTGCCTCCTTCATCTCTACTTCCTCTTTTCTCCATCATCCCCTCTGGCCAACACAGGAAGCAGGGGAGGAGAAATAAAGAAAGTGAGGAGATAAGGAGATCAAATAGAATCACAGCTTTGGTATTCAGAATTAGGTGAAACTCAATAGTTAGGTACAGTCTGTTTTTAACACTGAGCTTTAGCGTTCTCCTAACACTGCATACTGATCTTAATAACTTTAACTAGAGTAAAGCGATCACAGGCACAAAAACTAATATTAGTAAGTGTGAAGGTTAGTGCCGGGACCCTGAGCAGTGCTGCCCCTAGTGGTGTAGGGGTGTAAAGGCAGGCTGGCTGAGGTGCTTTAATGCAACCGAGTGGTTTATGGACGTTAACGAGCGCATCTCTTTAAATACTGCATCCATCAGTGGCAGAGGTATCGAGTAAGGCTAGCCCTCTTTACCCCCATCGTTGCTATAGAGTCACTTCGAATGTCTCTGAGGTGCAGCGAGTCCAACTCCTCAAGGAGAGCTCGTGTTTTGCACGTGTGGTGTGCAGGAGGAGGGGGGGTGGGAGGCGGCAGGGGTGGATGATCGACACCGAGGACTACTTCACTACTTGACTGGAGGCTAATAGCAATGACCAAGCCTCCTGAACGGATTTAAGGTTGCCCTTGCTCCCAAACACGGGCTCTAGATTAACAGTCCCATCGCCGGGCAACGGCAATCAACACTTCCTGGGAGTAGTTTGCACCATTTCCCCTGATAAGAGTGTCCTAAAAAGGCGCAAAAAAAATATGTAAGAGGTCAAAAATTATCAAAATAATAAGGATGTTGTGAAGTGTCAGTTCCTGGGAATCCAGTGCTGGTTTTAGAGAGGGGGGGTATCTTGCACGGGGCTGAGTGTGCAAGCTAACAGTCTATGCAGAAGTGAAGGCAGAGGTACGCTCCCTGAGAGGAGCAGCAGTGGTCAGTGTGTGATAGTCATTAAGGTCAATGTGAAGGAAGGAGACTGAGAGAGATATAGAGCCCTTGCTCCCAGCCCAATCACTCAAAGGCTGGGACACTGCGAGTGCTGGTAGGGGTGGGGGTGGGGGACAGAGCTCTGGTGGAGGGGACGATGGGCTGCACTGTAATGCTGCAGGCCCTTATAGATCGGGGAGTCTGGGAAGCACTCAAACACAGGAGCATCACTCAATCGTGCCAAACACACACTCACACATCCACGCACAGAATCTTCACTTAAGTCCACACTTGTCACACAGGCATAACAAAGTGCACTCATGAAGTCACCCACAATTATAAAGAGGCACATACATTCCTCCCAAACATGCTGACATTCAGGCGTAGTAGCACTGAAGAGTCATTTCTCCGCTGATAAGAGGGTTCAAAGCCACCCTCCTCCGTATGCGTTACAGGAGGGTTAGTTAGCGCGGGTGAGGGCGACCCAGGTCTGGATGCAGGAGTCAGTGGATGAAACCCCCCCTTTTTAGGAGACGTGCGGAGAGGAGGACGGGTGTCTCCAGAAACACCAGCCCCGTTTGGTGTGCTGCTTGCGCAGGATCTCCTCCTCGCGCTCGCGCTCCTTCTGAGAGCGCAGATAGCGGTCCTCCTCCTTCAGGAACCACACGGGAGGCCAGCGCTGCTTCTCAAAGTGCCTCTGGTTTTCTACGAGAAAGGGGACAAAGATATGTAAAGAGAAGGGGATTCAAAAAGATGGAACATTTCAAAAAAAGATTGCAGGTGCCATTTCAGATATGCACTGTGAAAATGGACTATTAGGAAAGAGTGCAAAAAAACAGGAAGAATCAAATTACACTATAATTGTGGAATAATAATGCCATTAAAAAGGTGGCACAAGGAACCAACTGACAACAATATAAACGTGTGAGGACAAGTGAATGAGGTGAGATCACGTAAGATTATTACAATTACCCATTTAACCCGTGAGATCAAAGTGTTGCAGCTCACATTACAACCTACTTTTATAACATTTGTCTTAAATTTAGTCTCACTTTCATGAAACATGAGGATGGAAGGTGCAAGACAGATGTTTGTTTTTTTAAACAGCTCACGATGCGCTCATGTGTTTCTCCTACCACTATTTTTTTTAGCTTCCTTGCATGTGTTTTTCCAGTTAAAAACAACCAGCCCAGCCAAATGCTTGCCGTTCAAAAGGTCACAACCTGCTATAATTCCTAAGTAGTGTGTTTAACCCAGAAAACTTGAGCACTGCAAAGCTAATTTTGTAGGAGTTTCACAGAGCTGCATGTGTGGAATCGGTTTGCGATGATTCTGTGAGATGTTTGTACCTGGAGACATGACCTTCATGTCTTTGGGAAACTTTCGGCAGATGCTGTTATAATTAGTGCAGATGTGATGGAGACACCAAGCTGATAGTTGCTTGGCATTGTGGAACTGCAAAAGGAAAGACAGAGGGGAAACTTTTAACAACTGTGAAAGAAGAGGCCTTAAAATGTGATAAGAGAGACAATATTACATAACTTAATATAGAAATCAAGTATTTAAAAAGGACAGACCTGTGCAAGCTCGAGGTAACCCAACACTTGTCCATCAATGTCGCCTCCTTTCGCTGCCAAATAGAGGAGCTCATCCACAGCGTGCTGTTCTGAAGATGCACAAATGCACACAATCTTGTCAATATTTACATTCAACACTGACATTTCTATCTCCCAGTCACACATTCTTAGCCTGTCTGGCAGTCAGGCAGAAAAAGACAAGCGTTTCTAAGAGAGAGTCTTTACCTGTGAGGGCGACAAGGCGTGGCAGACACAGGCGGTTGGCGAGAATAATAAGCTCCATGGGCTCCAGACCAGGACAGGGTGTCAGCAGACCGCAGTACAGGAACTCCAACACCCCGTGCATACAGGCTGTACTGGTGTCAGGAATGGATACCTGGAAAATGACCAGACCAAGAAAAAAACATGAATGATGAAGGACTGAAAGTCAATGTGGAAATAAATGGACATAAGCGTTTAAAAATAATAAGCTGACACGTTCATGTGTGCTGGTGTAACGGCCAGAAATGGGGCGGGGTGCAAAAAAAGTAGATAGTAATATCAATTAAAGCGAGGCAGTGGGTATTTGGAGGTAAAGGGCAGAGGACATGCTGAGCCGTTAGCATTCTCTTTGATGGAGGCTCAGATGAAAGCGCTGTCTGGGGCCGAGTGATGTGAGCAATATGGCTAACGCTAAAGACCCAATGCACACACAGACAACCCTGCTGTCAGACCCGTCTCATGGACGAGACACTAAGACTATCAATGTCCTCCTAAGGCCGTGCATTGCAGAATATACCATTAATTAACTAAAATAATATATCAATATAGAACATGGCTGCAAATGTACTAAACACTTAATTATTCTTCTCATTATTATTATCATTATTAATGATGACTGAACCACTCCAGACATTGGGATAAAAAAAGAAAACAATCCCCAGTAATGGCCGCTAGATGTCGCCATACCATCAGTAAGACGTAACCTGAGAAGCATGCTGCTATCCAGTGTAGCCCACTATATCACTAGGTAGTTATCTACATCAATGCATGAAAAGACCTTTTTACGAGCCTAATTACAGAGAGTCAGACAAACAGCAAGTCAGGAGCAAGTGATGCAGTCTAAGTCCTGGAAGGCTGGAAGGGAGGTAAACGACGGAGGGGCTGACCTGCCCCCTCCAGGAGCTCTCCCAGCGAACCCACTGAGACACTCTTTAACTGCCACGACCACGGCCAATTAAGAGAATGTCAGCTTGGCGCGACCTCTCGTTACACCAAGACAAGGGTGGTCCCTGGTGCTTGAAGCCCCAGCTGGGGCCAGGAAGCATTAATGAGTGGACACTTCCACAGTAACGGGACATTTATGGTTAAGACACATCAGCTGTACTGACATGTGTTCTTTTATCCCAGAACTCAGTTTAGTCGTCTTAGGCTCAGCGTGAAAAACAATGACCAAATCTAATAATAAGACGGAAACCAAAACGGGGTTTAAATTAGATATATCAGTCCTCGAGGGTTTTTAAAAAAACCCTCAATGGTATTGAAAGTGTGGGTGAGAGAAAAGTAGTGAGTCACACATCCGCCACAGCAGATAAACTGTAATGTTTCAGAGAGTATGACACGTTGACGTCATTCTTCCTCTACAGGGAAAAAGGTTGGTTCCGTTTTTTTTCCGGGAGTGTGACAGACTTCCTCGCCGGTATGTCTCCACTGGGATGCAGCTCACACAAAACCACACAGCGAGAACATAATCCAGGGGTGTACATGACACACTCAGGGTTTGTATAATATACTTGACTACTACACTATGGATCAAACCTTTTTTTAACTACGACTGATGGCCTTGCTTTTCAGAAATGCACAAGTGCTAACCAGAACATTATTATAGAGCCATCTGTGAAAGGATCCACATAGAACACCTTCACATTTATCTAAAAAACTAGCATTTATCTGTGAAGATGTGTGCCTCAAAGTGAACATGATATTTAGTCAGTCAATGGCATGGTAATACTTCACATATTTGCTTGTTTGAGGAGGAAGGAAGGAAGTTTCAAAGCCAGCAGCGATCTGGTAACTGCAGGTTGCCAATCACATATAAAAAAAAACCCAAATGTATCACTGCAAAGCTTTTTACCAGCATAAAATACATTTACATGTAAATATACGGTAAACACACTGTTGCTCCTAAACACAGGAGCTGACAGCTTCATTGTGCGGTCGGTCTTTGAGTTTTTGTCTCTGGTGCACCTGCCTCCTATGCTGTGCCAGCTCCATGCCATAAACAATGCCACAATAGTCACTAACATGAAGCATTTAGAGTAACCATAGACACCGGCAGCCCACCAGCAGCAAACACTGTGCCCGTTCAGTGATGCTGATGTCCTGTTTTCACCAGCGTCTACAATAATAATGGCTTTTTTCACACTCACTCACCCGGTGTGTTCTGGAATAAAGACTAAATGCTTGAGGTTTATTCAAGCATCTCTTCGACAACTTTTGCACCTAAACTGAATGCACATTATATTCCTTGCGTGTCTCTCTCTGATTACCTCCAATCCTTCTGAGGGCCTGAATCTATGTAACCGAACCCCGCTGACCTTGAATGTAATCATACCCCGGAGGATCTGGTTCTGCAACACAGTCCGGAGAGCGGCAACTTAAAGACAGACGGAGACATGAACTTCCTCTCCGATTAGGTCATGTCCATTTCAGGAGGAGGAGGAGCATCGAGCGAGCAGCAGCTGAACCTCAGGTGAGAGGGAGCACACCTGAAGTAACCAGACCCACCGCGTGGAGAACGCTGACCTCAAAAGAGGGACTATTCTGGGATTTAGGACGCTTAAATAAAACGTAAAAGGTATACTCCTTCCCAGTGTGTCTGAACTGACCTCCTCGATGTAGCTTTCCATGAAAGAGCCGCGGAACATGGCGGCCATCCAGCTACAGCTGGAGATGAGCAGGGGCTTGTGGGCCGGGAGGCAGCCGTCGTCCAGCCGGAACACCACATCTAAAACCGGGACGGGAAAAGAGCATTCATCTCGTGGAGTGCCACAGAAGCCCAAGCTACAGAGGGGGAAAGACAGACAAGGCAGACGCCCAGACACACACACACACACAGGTAGGCAGGAGGCCGGACAGACAGACAGACACACACAGACACAGAGACACAGGTAGACAGACAGAGAGATAAATTGACAGAAGGACAGAACAGCCTTTGACACAGAGTAAGGGAAGGAGAGCAGGGTAGTAGGTCACGGAGTAAATCCTGTGTGACTAAAGCTTTGGAAGAGAAAGTGTCGATAGGGAGCAACTATGTTGGTGTAATAGTGTTATAATAAACTAAATCTGACATCTATCTTTAATTCGATCCCTGAATAATAACTGGGATTAAGCAGATCTGATTAAACACGTGTTCCTGCCTCATTTATCAACAGATAAGCATTTTTTTAAAGGAAGATTCCTGTTGTGATAATCACAAAGACAACAAAGAAATGATAGAAAGAAGTGAATGAGCGACAGGCTTTGTTCAGAGACAGCTGATGTCTGTGATACGGTGACAACATGCATACATGGAGGCTCGGGGAGACAGACAACACAAGACACAAAGACAAGACTCAGGGAGCGCACAAGAATGAACACAAGACAGCCGAGCAGACAGTCATCAAATCACTTGATGACTTTAAAAAAGGACTTCAGGAATCAGGTTAACAAAAACATACAAAATGCAGAAAATATTCCATAGTATGCACATATATGATGTACACAGAGTATACATTTCAAGAGACAAAGAGAATGCTGGAAACTAGCAAATTCTTTCTTGGACATTCTCCTCCTCAGCTTTTCCTAATCCTCCACTACTCACACTCTCACACCCACACACCTACAGACAAAGGCCTACTTGATGCATATGTGGATAACATCTACAATGAAACCAATGCTATTCAAAGTATTGAGGCGGTGAATGGTTTGGCACAGCGGTTTACCAGCAAAGGTCCCTTTGTTGAGACTCTCCTTGATGCGGTTGGCTCTGCGGACGTGGAAGGCCTTGGTGATCTCCTGGTTCATGAAGCTCTCTCTGTTGAGGACATTGGCCACCATCATCCGCAGGTCAAACACCTCGAGCAGCTCTGCGATGGTTGCCACCTGCATCAGATCCCCTCGGCCCTCGTCCAGACTTCCCGTGTACAGGTACTGAAGCACCGCCTGAAACCAGAACAAATTGAGAACACACAGCTTAGGAACGACTGTACCAACAACTCGTGGCCTGCAGTAATGATGCAGAACATTTCTAATATTTACACCAACAGATTTGAGTTGAGTAATCACATTGCTTTTAAGTAAATCACCTTGAACGGTTCTTCCTGGATAAGCTCGTCCATGACTACCACGGTCATGAGGCGTGGTCGTCCAGTCCTGGGATCGTCCACATGCTCCAGGCACACACTCAGGAACCCCCGGCCCCATCCTAAAAGTGCTCGGCCGGTTCCCAGAGGTCCCAGGGAGTAGTGGGCTCGAGAGGGGAGCGCATTATCGCTCTGGGAAGTCCTTAAAGAGCCCTGCTGGAGCAGTTGGGGTCGATTCAGGCCCCGCACTCCTCCGTCGACCCCGTCTTTGTCGATGTCCAGGCTCTTAGTGCGCCCAGCTTGCTCCTTGGCTCCTCTCCTGCTCTGCTCCTCTTCCTCCCCGCTCTCCATGTTGTCCTTGCCCTCCTGTTCCTCCCCCCGCGGCCCCATGCACGACGCACCGAGATCAAGGGTGAAGAGGTCATAGAACTTGGAGCAGGAAGTGGCCAGATATACTTTGTGTGCAAAAACGCGAGTGGCACCACCGTGCAGAAGGAAAAGAACATCCGTACACAGTGGCTGGCTGAAAAGGGAATCGGGGCCCTCGCCGTCAGTGGGAGGGGGGTCTGGAATGCCTACAATGGGGCGAGGCGGGCGAGGAGGCAGGAAGGGTGCCTGGAGGAGGGGCCTCTGGACCTTCTTCAGGTGGGACTTCCAGAACTGAAGGTGCCGGCGGGAGATGAGGGCGGCTCGGATGGCATTGTCAAAGACATCTTTGACTCCAAACTGGGCAACAATGCTGGTCTCGTAGTAAGGAATCCCGAGTTCCTTTGCGACCTCGTGGCCTCTCTCTGGAGGAAGGATGTCGGTAGGTTTGATGGGTCTGTGGGACAGGAAGAGGTGACGACGTTAAAGATAACAGTGTTCTAGTAGAACGGAAGCAGGAAGTTGAGTTTCCGTTATGCAATTTATACAAAGCAAGTCAAAAAAATGCCAAAAATTAATGATGAAGAAAGCGTCTCACTTGGCCAGGGGTCGTCGTGCACGGTTTACTGCATCCAGGTCGGCGTAGCGCAGATCCAGCTGGCAGCCAACCAGAATGATGGGCGTCCGGGGACAAAAGTGCTTGATCTCCGGGAACCACATGGTGCGTACGTGGCGCAGGGAATTGGGATTAGCCAAAGAGAAGCAAAGCACCACAACGTCAGACCTACGAGAGGGAGAGGGAGGGGAAAAAAAGTCTTCATTTCATGTGCTTACATCTGAACGGAGATCATAAATAAGATAGCAGAGGAGAGCTGACGTATGGTGTCATAGGCAGGATATGTCAGCGGAAAGAAGACGGTCTTTGATGGAGTGAAAGGGAGAGAAAAAAAGGCTTCAGTTCTGAGTCACTGAACGTCTTGTTGGTTTATGTTGAAACGTGTGAGATGTGTATGGTTGTTCAGCTGCTGCAAGGCATTGTGGGAGCGTGGTCAGTGCCATCAAGAAAGCTGGGGTCACAAGATCTGTGTGTGTGTGTGTGTGTGTGTGTGTGTGTGTGTGTGTGTGTGTGTGTGTGTGTGTGTGTGTGTGTGTGTGTGCGCGTGTGTGTGTGTGTGAGGACCTCTGGGCTGGTGAACTGTGTGGCCCATCCCTCCCTCTCTTACGTAAATATCCCTAAGCCCTCCGAGGCTACATGGATGACAAAGACATGGCTAAGAATAGATTATTGCACACACACACAAATTAAATTTCCACAACCGATGTGTTGGAGCATGCAGACGGCAGTAATTACTAGATATTCTCAGGTTCTGATACTTGTGGTGCATGTTCGTGCATGCGTGTGTGTTTCCAGGGAATGTTAAATATAACTCTAGTAGTGAGACGGATCATTTTCTACCAGCACAATGAATGCTGACCGTGCAAGAATCTGTCATTCCTAAATGATCTACTTCTTAAACCAGCACAACAACACGGGGCTTTTGACCCCTGCAGCGCAAGACCAGGGCAGACGAGGATCTCAAAAGTAACTTGTAACATTAACAATCATTGATTGCCTGCAGATAATGACAGAAGATAAGATGCTAAACCACATCCTGAACTTGAGAGCAGCATTACACACCACTTAAACACTTGTCTTCCCCCTCCTCCTGTGCTACAAACATGACCTCTTTACTGAGCAAACAAACTACCGTTAAAAGAAAAACCGGACCTGCTTGTGTTCTCTATTTATCTTTAAAGTATTTACTTCACTTTGTGCAAATCAACGGATGAAATTCCACCTGGTTCGATTGAAATTCAACAGCTTTCAGGGAAAAGAAATGAAGCCTTGAAGTGGTTTTGAAATAAATACTTAATTTGCATTACAAACATGCACATGATTGACAAGTTGAATTACTTATGAAGGCACATGGCACTAAATCAAATGGCTCACAACAAAGGACTTTATTTTTTACAGTGTAGACACGGGTTCCAGAGTCCAACTTTACTCTCACTAATGTAATCTCTGAAAAGCTCCTACTCCCAAGGACACAACACTACCAAAGCATTACATCACACACACACACACACACACACACACACACACACACACACACACACACACACACACACACACACACACACACACACACACACACACACACACACACACACAGGAATGCCCATACTTTGGCTGAGCCTGTTTGAGGTCATGTTATGTGTACGTGCCTTTGTTCTTGTAGTTAAGGGATTTTTTTTTTTTTACAACCTATGCTTTGCTGCCATAGCTTGTGCGCGTATATCTAACATAACACTGTTCTGTACTTAAACATGAAGCCCAGAATGATTTTAAAGCTGTCCATTCAAAAGCCTATCAAAATCGGAAATTGAAGGCGAGGTTATTAAAATTCATAACCAGAGCTATTTCCAGGTTCAACCTGCAGGTCAACAATGTGTGTATGTACAGATGTAAGTTTGTCTAAATGAGGAAGCATATGAGTCAAATGATGGGCAAACAAGTGCACCGTGCTATCACAGTTTATCACCAGCGCTAATGCACAATCAATTTAAACACTGACTGGTTATTTAGTGTGCGTGTGTGTAGTGGTGTGTGTAGTGGTGTGTGTAGTGGTGGGTGGTGAATCCAAACTACAAAGGTCATCAGCTGCCAGATTAAGTAGGATGAGACACACATGTGGACATGGGCTCTGACACGCACAAACATAGCAGAGATGTCCCAGATAATCAGATTTCCTGTTGCAATAAAGAAATCAACGAGTCGTATGCAGACATATGTATCACTCTGCAATCACTCAGCCCGGCATGACGCTCCTCATCAGCCATTAAGTCTGTCACAGCGGTATTATCAAAGTTAATAACAGGCTACTAAAACAGATTAAACATGCTTGCAAGTGCAACACGATATTGTTTTGCTCATTTTATTCAAGAAGCAAAATTAGATTTTTTTCTTTTTCCAGCCGACTGAAGGTTGAGGTTTGCTCAGGTTAAGTTTGGCTTAGCCTATTTTCAGGCTGAGACTGTTTTCCCAACCAGAATGTTCATCTCCTAACAAAGCATGTGACAGTCTGGGTATTGTCTAACAATGTGATGTTTTGAGTTTTGATATCAACATAAGACTTCAAGGTGGAGGAAGGTGTGTCGAGGGTTCGGGAGCAGCAGAGTGTCAATAGAGGAGACCGATGATGGGAATTGAGTTACGAGGTAATGTGGGAGATGGCAGGGGGGGGGGGGGGGGGGGGGGTTAGTCTGAGGGCAGGTGGGAGGAGAGGGCATAATCAAGATGAATGAGTGGGTGAACATAACTGGAAGAGGAGGAGAAGGGGGGAGGTTAATGCCCGGAGCTGCAGACGCCAGGGAGGCAGGCAGGCAGAAAACAGCTGAGCTGGCACTGTGTCTTTATCAGCTGACTGCAGGCTGACGAAGCATACAGGACATGCAGACACACACACACAGACACACACACACAGACACACACCAAAAACACACACAAACAGAGGCAGATCAATGTAGAAACTCTGAGCAAGTGGAAGAACACAACGGAGGGGAGGAAACATGAGCGACAAACTGAAGTACACACAACCTGTCATGCAGATACACTAGCCAAAAGGTGTGTGTGTGTGTGTGTGTGTGTGTGTGTGTGTGTGTGTGTGTGTGTGTGTGTGTGTGTGTGTGTGTGTGTGTGTGTGTGTGTGTGTGTGTGTGTGTGTGTGTATCTACTTATGGCTAAGTGACATAAATTATGAAAGATATGTATAAAATGGCAACTAGACTTTCAAGTTAGAGAGTGTCAAAATCTTAGTGTTGTGAAAAAAACCCAAATAAAAATATTCATTTAGAAAAAAATCTGGATTAATAATTAAACGGAACTAATTTAATGAAATGCTGACCACTCCTGTGTCACTGTCACATGGTCAAGTTCGGTCGCTGTTCTTCGAATTGTTATTTAATGATTTTTTTTGCTTTTGCAATAAGTCCTTTTGCATTTCATGCCAATAATGCAGCTTTGATAAAGGGACGGAGAGTAAGAGGATAGAACGATGATCCAATCATGGTGGAGGAAGGATGTAACAGCTTGAGGGCAAGAGATCAACTAGAAAGCGTGGCAGCTGGATTACACACACACACAAAAAAACGACTTTTGGGTAACTAAATGTTATGTGGCAATTTTATGCGGCCGTGACAGATGAGTTCCTTCCTCTGCCTCTTGCCAACAACGAATTTGGTCACAGCCCACAAAGATATTGTGTCATGGCATTACACATTCTGCAGCGAAATCAAGGTGCTGCAAGGTAGTGTAACGGTCACTGTGTATCTGCTCACCTGCCATAGGCAAATCGTCTGTCTTTGTGATGATCCCCGAATGTGTCCCATAGCCTCAAGGACACACTGACCTCATCCACGACATCACGAGATCTCTCTAACACCTGCAACACAGACACATGTCCCCGTAAGCATGCCGGAAGGTCTTAACTTCATTGCAATGTTTGTGTTTTTAGTGGAATTGAAGGATTATGCGAGATAAAAAAAAAAGCAATTCACATTATCAAATTGCACGGTCACTTAATTTGTATTTCATAAGCCTAAAGATAGATGTTTATACCTGTGATACACATGCAAAATGAACAGAATTAGCCTCATTATCGTGTCCAACAGTGTACTAGAGAGTGTCTATATGTGGCTCTTTCCACACCGTTAGGCTGCATGTTTATGTGTATGTGCGTGCCCACCTCCTGGCATACACGGTACTGGTCGATGGCCCAGACGGTTGGCACGTGGGTGGCGAGCAGCTGATACTGTGTGAGGGTGGCATTGCAGGCCCGGGCACAGATTAGCCTGGTCTTGCCTACTGCATTATCCCCTACCACCACACATTTAATGGTTTCCACATTGGGTCGCTCATAGTCCGTGTCTATATCCATGGAGAGGGCCCTGGAGAATAGCAGAGAGAGAAAGGGGAAAGAGGTTAATTCAATATTCGTGGGAAAAATTACATTCACATTGATAATGCATCCCAGGAGGACTGACGCTGCATTTCCACAATGAAAGCAACCGGGACTAAGCACAGTAGCTTCTAGCTCTCGCCCTGCAGGCCGGGCTAGGGAGGATTTGTTAAGGCTCTTAGCCCCCGTAGCTGTACTGACCAGTGTGCAGAGGCTTCTGCCAAACTCAGACAGAACACATGGTTTGCAGGCTGAGGAATGGAAGGCTATTTCTGTAACAGCACAGAGAGAAAGAAAGACAGCGCGACTTCCCTTGAGCTCCACTGTCCTATTCTCTCCTAGTCTGTATTCCCCCCTTATCTGTTTCCTTTTGGTGCATTGATAACATCTTTACATAATGCAAAGGGATGAAACGGGGGATCTCTCATGAAAGCATTTGTAGTTGACATTTTAGTCCGGGGGGGGAAATGTGTGTCGTCTGGGGTCAAACACATTTACTGTAGGCTTGCACAGAGGGGACAAAAGTGGAGGGGAAATTATTTTTGCACGCACTGTGTAAGCACCTGTCAACTCCGGAGCGTAGCACAAGACAGAGGTGGTTATGTGACTGTGTCCACAGCTCAACTGACTTCCTCTTTTAAACCCACACATCCCTGTAAAAAGCTTATCAAAATCCCCTTTCCATAAACTGCTTACAAACATTTCCGACATGTCAAAACACATGTTAATACCCATTTTCTAAAACATTTATGGAACAATCTGCTGAATTGCATAACCAGCCCCCAGCCCATACACATCCACACAGTTAGACCTGTGGATGGACCGGTAATGAGTTCATCCGTCCTTGCAACTCGTCTAAAGACCAGCCCATAAATAGAGCACCTGAAACATTCATAAAGGCCTCTGCTTGCTATTCCATTGACGTGGATGCCAGTGCAAACAGAGCAGCGGCTAAAAATGACATCTATTCATCGGACACACGAGTCACGTCCGCTAATCAGCCGTGACCTCCTCCCCACATCCCCACGGACATCAAACCTGTTCATAATAACACCTGCTTCCATATTGAACTTCGTCAACACCGACAAAAGCATCTTTCCTGTCAAGAGTCTCAATTACGTCGGCAGGAAGTACAGCAGGGAGAGCCTACCTTTGTCTATCTGAGCTGAAGAAAAGTGTCTGTCCAATAGGCCGTTTCCTGAAGAGTGCATACAGAACAGATAGAGCTGTGCTTTCGGGAGATATAAATACCCTTTCCCCCTTGCCACCTGTGTTGCTGCGACACCTTCCGAGACACGTACTGCAGGTAGAGGGACTGTGATAGAAGAAGCAATAAAAAGATAACCTCGCGCTTATCTAACGGCTATCTGCCTAATGGTCACGGCGGCGGCCCTCTTAGTGCTGCATTAGCAAAAGCAGGATGAAGGGGCCAGTATGAAGCCTGACATACTACACGAGTGGTTCTGCAACATCAACAGCATGTAGCGCTGGGGGGGAAAGAGGATGCATATAGTATTGGTAATTCCTAGCGTTTCCAATGCAACAGCAGATAAGCAAAGGGGATTGCAAGAGAGACAAGGCAGGGAGGGGATTATTAGAGTCTTTGAGAGAAATAGAGGGACTGTAGGCCCAGCATTAGAATCAGTCATGCCGCTGGGATCAAAAGGGCAAGACCAGCAATCATGGAGGCTGCTCAGGGGAACCTATCACAGCTCGTCCTGCTGCTGCTTCTCTCTACGGTCAGATGCTTCTCTTAGAGTGAAAGAAAAGGAGACCAGAGTACAGTTAAAGATCCTCCTCTGACCCATGGGCGTCTGGAAGTCAGTATGCATTTGGCATGTGAGCGTGTGTTGTAATGAGCTTAAGGCCGGCCTGCGAGGCGTGGAATGATGTGAGGGGTGATGTAACCTAGGGGCGGCGGTGGCGTGGCTAGTTTCCCAGGGGGATCAAAAGTCCCCGGCTCCCAGATATCATCCTCCATCTGAGGCTCCGCTCCGAGCGAGAGTCCGGTCGAGCGTCAGTCAACAACACAGAACGCGATTCTTAGATGTGCACCTGCTCTCAGGCTTATATTTAATCTGTATGAGCGTTTTTTTTGTTTTTTCCGAACTTCAACAATTATGTTTTTAATTGCATGACTGAAGGATGAGCCGGAGCCGGAGACTGTGAGAGCAGCGCAGCGCAGAGGAGCGGAAAGACAAGCTGCACAGCTCAGGTTTCATTTTTAGCCAACGACCTATAGTGAACTGTACACGTCTAGACTTCATCGGCCGGCACGTGTCATCTTCCCAAACGAGGCAGCAAAGGAGGCTGCAAGGGCAAAGGAGCGTTGCATGCAACAATAAAATGTGTGTGTGTGTGTGGAAAAAGAGAATGTGATTCTGCACCAGCTTGTTTGTGCATGTGTGCATGTATTTCTGACTCCCATAGTGACATATTGACGGCTGTAGATGAGACCACAGTGATAGGAACACTGTGACAGGAACTCAGACGCCCACGACACACAACGAACATCAACCTTCTGGTTTACGCTGGAATGTCACGGATTGAGTCAGTGTGTGTGTGTGTTGGTTGCAGGAGAACCAGACAGACAAAGAAGCTCATGCATAATTTGGATGGTGTGCGTCTCGGCATGGCTTTGCTTTTAGGCCAGAGGGGGTTTCATAAGGAGATGGCTTACAGCTCCACCTCATTGCATAGTTTTCTTATATACACTTCCTTTTCTAAATCGTTTCATTTATCCTTCTGTCTGTCGAGGTCCGTCTGGTTTGTTTCCAGCTGTGCCCACTCACCCACACCTCCTGACCCGCTCACAAACTCCCTCCACTCCGCTTCCTGTTCGGCATTCATTCTCCAAATGTAATGCTCCGCCTCGCACTCATTCCATCCTTCACTTCCCTCATTGTCCTTCAGTAACCGCTCTCCAACACCCAGAATTGTTCTCTCTCTCTGTGTTTTTTCTGTCCCGTCCAACGTCATGCACGCTCCGCCCGTTAAATTAGAGGTCATCTATCTATTTACCTATCTATCTGTCTTTGACGTCACTTTTCTGGATGGCAATCAAGGAGCAGACAGACAGTGCTTCCCCACTGTCTCCCTGTCTCCGTTATGCAACACGGTTAACCATCCACTGGCAGTAACCGCTCATCCGAAAGCCCTTCACAGCTCCCATCTGCCTCTTTTTTTGTCTTCTTCCTTGGGGCAAGAGTTCACCCCAACACCCTGACTAAGCCGCCTGCCTCGCCGCCCCCTCCGCCCAGCCCTGGAAATAAATAAATGACCCCAATAACCAACCACTTGGACCAACACTTGCGCAATCACACAGAGCCACTATCACAGGCTTGACTGCACCATAAAGAACTACTTATTTGTCATAATCGGCTATTATGATTCGTACATGTGTATTCTTTTCAGGTGCGTGTGTGTGTTGTGTGTGTTATGTGGGTGTTTGAGACACTGACTGCCAGAGGCGCAGCTGGCACAGACTGGTTACATAACCTGGTCCGTAGCCTCTGCTTGGCTCCCTGGATGGCTGACAGTAGACCTCAGACCCACACACACACTAGCACAGACATGCATTACACACATGTACGCCGGCGCGTACTTGCCTCACCCACTGCAGATGGTGGTGGTATTACTGCACGGTCCGTGGCAGGCAGTGGTACGCATCAATCCTACTGATTGAGATGGGTTTTGGGAGCAGCATGTCAGCCTGCTTTGGTAAGCCTTCCTCCTCCCTTCTCTCTGCTGCAATCATGCTTTGTAAACACAGGAAGGCTCCTCGTGATGCCCTACTTTCCTTCATCCCTCCTCTTCTTCCTCGTCCATATTTTCCACCTACTCTTTCCTTCCATCTCTCTTGCTATCTTCACTTATTTCTCTTTGTCATTTCCATATCATGCCCTTATTCTTTCCAGCATCAGCTCCAATACGTGATGTTTTTGTGTGCAGTATCACACTTTTAACATTTCATTTTCTAGACATTTGTGATGAAATAAACAGATGAGCTGTAATTCCTTTGCCAATGACAGTTAGAGCACTTTGTGAAAGCTTCGACTCGGAAAGTGCAAGTCTTAAGAGCAAACCGTTCCAGATTGTTATCATTATATACAGGATGTTTATATATATATATATATTAGTGCAGAAGAGATGATTTAAATCACCAGATTATACTCTGGTTTAATGTTTGACAACCTCATCTAATTTACAGATATTTCAAAATGTATTTTAACAGATATAGATCATGTTCTGCTGCGTTGTCTTATGTTTTTCTCTGAAATTGTGAATTACTCTAACATCAAGTCAAAGGACTCAGCCAATGATCCAAACATTATTGCAACTATATCAAAGGGGAGGTGGATAATATTTGTCTTGGAGATTATATTATTTTCTCTAATATGAGAGTTATATTAATATATTTTTAAACCCTGATCCTTTTTAATACCCTTGACCCTAATTATACAATATGCAGTTTACAAACACTAACAGAGCTGCACATTGTTCAAAGTGCAACAATGTTTCTCACCAAAGCTATTATTGGTTATATCATACTGGATTCAGGCCGAGGAGGACACGCTCGTAAAGCACACAACATCCACACAATTGCGAGGTCTATTACCCCAGTGAACCTTGCGCTGCAGCCCGACACAGGGGTCAGAGCATTGAAGGCGGCCATATAATACTAACCGCCTCTTCCATGTGTTATCTCAAAGCTGTTGGCACAGTGAAAGCTTGGGCACGGTGCCCAACCAGAACAATAAACAGCTCGGCCCCAGATCCACCAACAGCCATGATCATTGATGAATTAGCAGCCGTAGTGGGCTAATAGAAGGATTAAAACCAAAGCAGAAAAAATGTGCCAGGATCTGGAAAGGATATTAAGAAATGCAAAAAAATGATGAGCCAAAGTCAAGTTGGCAATAAATGGAAATCCCTTCAAGAAAAAAATATATATATTGTGTGCCAAGTTGTTTATGCAACCACATCCTGCAGGTATGATTCATTTCTGATAACTGGCAATGATATGTGATCAGATTAAAAACTCATCATGTTATTCGTGCCACGGAGGCTTCTTCTTCACCGGACACGCAGCCACCTGCGTAACGCAATCCCTCCGATGACGTCAGAGCCACCGGATCAGCGTTACAGTGTGGTTTGTGCGCGTGCACGTCAGAGTGCATGCACATTTCTACAAACTGAGATTCTGCACGTTATCTGTCCCGTCCTGTTCGAGTAAATGCTGTGCTGAAGCATCACTTCGCTCATCAATGAAAGGCACCTCGTGGGCTCCCTCTCCCCGCAGCCATTCATAACCACCTGGCTCATTCATTTTTTTTTTTTTTTTTTTTTTTGGGAACAGATTCAACAAAGCAGATAATCTTCAGACAGGAACGCAGTGCAGGAAGCAGATAATCTATTGCATTGCCATGCCTATGTGGTCACATACAATGCAGTGAGCGTTGCACACATTCACTGCGGCGGTTGGACGTCTTCCACAGAGCCGTGCTGTAAAAGGCAGGTGGATATCAGCCTACAACCCGAAGGATGCGCTGAGAAGTCTTGCGTAATGTGCCAAGCCCATCCGCTGCACTACACCACTGATCATGCTACAAAGCTGTCTGTGTAGCACGCGTGGGATTAAAAACAAATAATCATCTTTCATTGTAAAATCTCATAAAATATTGAGACTTTTTCATTGACATTAGATACATTTCAGAGGAGATTAAAAGCCACATGGGGCTGCAATAAGGTCACATGACATCAATTAAAAACAGCTGATGGATCCAGGATCGTTAGAGTAAAGGATATTACGAGCGGCGCGTGGATTGCTTTGTGCACAAAGGAGGATTGGGAGCATGTGACCCAGTATTCCTGCAGGAGGGGGTCCTTACCTTCCGACGGTTCCGGAATTGACCCACATGCCACTCCGCGTGTGGTTCAGCCGGTCACTCGAACCGGACAAAGACGCGCGGAGACGGACGAGTTCGTCGCGGTGGTCACGCTGTCTGTCAAAGAGCACATATAACTGCAGGACCTGTGCTGTCTGTCACATCCTCTCTCTCTCTCTCTCTCCCCTTACTTCCCCCACTCGCTGCCTTTCTTAGTCCCGCGTCCCGCAGTCCCCAACAAGTAGCGAGGCGCCGCCGCGGACCTGCTCGGATGCCGGTGCGGTTTTGATCGGACGTTTCTCGGAGTGGAATGTAAACATAACGAGCCCTGAAGACAAAAGTGTGGTCCGTGCCACCTCCTCTTCGGTTGTTGTTTCCCCCAGCTGATTTCAGCAGAGGCACGCCCCCACGCCTGCACGTCACGACACAAATCGCCCAGACTCGTCTCGTGCTGCGTTCAGGTGTTGTCAGAAATAAAGACGCTGAGCTGAATAGAGCGACGCCCCTAAATCATCTCTACTGTATATAGACGCCTCGGCTGCAGGGATGTGACATTGAGGGTGGACTAGAAAGCACAGAATATGTTTATGGTAGGGTTTTTTTTAATTTAAAAAATGTTTGGATTGTGAGTTTATTCCAACACTAAATCCAACCCCTATGAGTGCATTTTTCTCTTCCATTTGCAGTTTTTTACTATAATATGTGACTAAAATCGAGTAGCTTCCTTCAACACAAATACCACTCAAGAAAAGCGGTCTTACACCCCAAAAACCGTCTCTTAAATATTTGATATGTCAGATGTTGGAGCCGAGGAGGAGTACTTTAAGGTCTCATAACAGGAGCCAATCATATCCCGCAGAGATGGTAGTAGCCCCGCCCCCTGAAACTGTGCTTCCCGTCCTGTTAACTCAATACACCCCGCAGAGCACGCTGCCTTTTGTTGGTGCAGCGTTCACATCCACCGCTGTGCTGCTTGGAGACCGTCTGTCATTATGACTGTCATCATTACTCAACCATGAGGGATGGAGACGTTTAAAAGCAAGATGGCAAACATTGAGCAATTTAAAATGAAATAAAAACATAAACCACGACATAGTCATCCCCATATCCAAAACTAAAATCCAGATAAATTATGCAATAGTGTATATATTACTCATGGGCAATGGAGAGGATTTGTCTGGTTATTCTGGGTATTCAGGCATAGCAACTAGCTGCCACATAGCAACACTTATGTATTGGTACAAAAGACAGGAGCCAAGAAAAAAAAAAAGGCAGATCATGGATTGCTGTGGAAAATACCCAGCCGTTTACCCTTCATTTATCCAAGATGTTGATGTCTGGGAATTCATTCCTGGAATGTTAAACCGTACGAGAGAAGAAAAATGTTGTCAGGAGGTGGAAATACCTCACCGCTAAGCTAGCAAAACAATCTTTACTTAAATCAATCAATTTATGTTGCTTTGTAAATGTTGTGTTATCAAGCTGGAGGCTTTTCCAGGACCATATTTTAAACTTCTAAGTCCATCTTCCCTTCATGATTGCCACACCTTCAATTTGAGATAAGACATGAAAATGTTTTTTGTACCAGATTGCATTTTATGTTACAGTTATTATTATCTCTATTACATTTTTGCAGTGTTGTCCATGTGAGAAAGGTGGACAGTCTGATCCAGCAACTTCCTTTCATGACTGTGGAAGACTGAAGACAGACATCTACTGGTAGAGTTTGGTACTGATCTCTGAAACAAAGGCGGTATAGACTGCACTCATGTCAATATTGTCACTCAAGGCCACTGCAGCGACAGCCTTTGTGGCATATCTTGGTGCAGATCAACAGTTGATACATGCTTCAAGGGGAAGAGTTCAATGCTGCAGGATATAATGCTTTAGCAAACCACAAATGCTTGACCCTTCTGCTCCTCCGTCGATTCCCACAGACTCGTGAAAGATGTGTTTTTTAATGCACGTTCTTGCAACGATGACGCCCCCGTTACGTGAACAGGCGTTTAATGTGCAACCCAGCGGAGATGTCTATTTTACATCTATTTGTCCAGAGTTGTCTTGAAGCCCTGAGAAAACTCTGGCCCCTGACCCGGCTGGCATGGCCAGAATGAAACAGCATGAAAGATGGGCTGGAATGCTGCTCGGGAAAGCAGGGGTTCAACAGCACTGGCACTGAGCGGGGCTTCGAAAATGTGGAGAGGCAGACCCCTTTTGTTGGAGAGGTGAACTTTGTGGGAGAACTCTCAAGCTGAGGCTGAGCTTACGTCTGGCCTTTTCAGCTACAGTAGTGCAGAAAGGAGCGAGTGGCTTTGTTTATGGGGCTTTATCGTCCTTTTATGAACCCGTGTGGGAAGTCTACTCCCATTGCTTTTACACGTTGAGATTAAAGTTGGGAGAATGAGCTGAGATCATTCTTTGGCATAACTACCTTCACAAGTGTCCTGCTGCTTGGACAAATACTTCAGTCGGCAACACATTCAACGCCATCCAATGTTCCTCGAGTTTAATTGAAGGATTGTTTACTTAGAGGGAAACATTTTGTTCAAGTTCCAGTGAAGGAGAGTTCGGTATCCTGAGGAAACCCTGTTCTCTTTTTGTTCAGGCTTCATTTCACAATCAACAATTTACCATTTTAAAAATTCCTTACATGGGGGGGTCACCTGGTAGGTCACCTCTCTCACTCCCCCTCTCCTCTTTATCACTGTCCAATCAAAAAGCACGTTTACATTATGGTTACCTTTGGGCTCAGATGGATTTCAGATGACATCATTTTATGTTGATTTAATATTAAGCAATGGATATCAGGTGGCGTTTTGATGGTCGTCGAGCACTCTGGAATGAGACCCTTCATCTCATCCCCTCCGGTCCGCTCCTCCGCTGACCTTATTCTCACCCCTCCAACTCGCCCAAATATCCAACAGGCCCCGCACAACCCCCCGCCTCAGCACTGTACTGGAACTGTTCGAAAGCTGTCAAAACACCGAGCTTCTCACACTCCCCGAGTCCACCGGGAGTTCGCCTCAAACACACACTGTCCATAGCGCTATTAAACACACACACGCACGCACACGCATGCAACACACACTCAATGAAAAGCGGTCTACATGCAAACCCGTATACACTGACACAAGTAGGTCAGAGCTGCAGTGGGTCTTCCAAACAGTCCTCCAGCACCGTGGAATGGATAACAGTATCAAAGATTAAGTTCTACCTTCACACACACACACACACACACACTCACACACACACACACGTGAACAAACATCACATACCACACACACGTGGCCTACATATATGGCGATCGACTGTATGAGATTATTTGTTTTTTTGACAGGCTGTCGCATTTTTGTTATCCATGTGGGACGAGAACAAAATGCATCAACACAGGAATTTCAATTTGTTGCTCTGGGAAGAAAATGCAGAGGTCAAAGGTGAAGGGCGAGAATGGAATGAACTGGAGGCTAAAGTGAAATGAGCCTGTAGAAAACTGGCATTTCTTAATGATTCATGGTAGAAAAACGTACAGAAACATACATAAATCTATGTCAATCTATGACTCCACCCCCTCTTCATCTCTCTCTCTCTCACACACACACACACACACACACACACATATGGAGAGGTGGCCGGGATGTGTTGCCAGAGCCGGCACCCTGGCACGAAACAGAGTGTTTTGTAACAGCCGACCTGTGTGGCGATGGGTGACGGGCATGTTAGCAGAACGCGAGTTCAAGTGAAAAACATTCAACGCTAGATAAGCCCTGAGAGAAAGTAGACAAGGAGACAGACAGAGAGAGGGAGAGAGAGGCCATTACTGTTTACTCACTAAGTTATCAGCAGATTGTCTTATCTCCAGTCAGTTGGAAAACGCTATGTATGTGCCCAGCTGTTGTTGCCTCATTATATCCTAATGAAGACATATCACTCCATTGCTTATAACAGAGAAAGCAAAACACGACAAGGGCAGAAGGTGTTGAATGCATGCATTCTTAAATGCTTTTTGTTTTGGGGAGACATACATAAGCATAGTTTACGTCTTAAAAACAGAGCCATTATGGAAACTTGAAATATTTCATGTCATAAAGGTTGTTGAAGACCCGTTTTAATCAAACCAGTGACGTAACTCTTATATTTGCTTGGTGCCACCTTCATTTCTGCAGTCATCTGACTCCAAACTCCAAAATGTGTGTCATTCTTTTCATCCAATGACCATATTAAGTGATTAGATTTTTCCAGATAGTGGGCAGCATTTAACAATAAAAAGGTGTGTGTGAGGTGAACACCCTGTACAGGGAGATGTAATACAATCAGCTGTGCCCTCAAAACCAATCACGGAGGGGGAAAAAAAAGAAAAAGTCTCTTTCTGTTGACGTGCTTATCATCAGGTATTATTCCCTCACAGCTTGTGGAATGCGTGTGAGTCAGAATGACTGATGTGAGGATCAGGTCATGCCTGTGCTGGTGATGATGGGCCATCATGGTGGAATATGTTGGGAATGTAAAGTGGGTTTGGGGTCCTGGGGCGAAGGTCGGATAGATGGTGGGAATAGCTAACCAGAAGGGAAGGATGGTGGGTGGGATGGGTGGAGGAGAAAGGCAGCACCGCTGGGGGTGTATGGTGGGGTAGGTGGTTTAACTCCTGGCTGTCTCTCTGACAATGAACAGACCTCTGATTATGATATTAATGCCAACTTAAATGTTTCCCAGTGAGGTGCCTGGCTTTCACAAAGCAGTGCCTGATGTGAACAAGAACACAGTACTGCGTACCCCTCCCTGTCCCTAACTAGCTGTCCTCAGTCTGTCCATTTAGAGTCATGTGGCATCTGGCACACCCAACCAACAGCATCAACGCATACAGTCACAGTACCTCTGCTTTCTTGTGGTTCATGTTTCCCTGGCATGGCCTCAAGCACCGTGGTTGAAACAGGAATGAAACCTCGAGAAATTCTGTGGCCTCTTTGTTTTCTTGCTGATTTCAAAATCTTGCCATCCTCAGATCAAAGACAAGAAGGTGCCCGGCGATGGACAAGTTGGACGGAAGTTTTTTAAGAGATTGAAGGTTTGCATGGCTACCCTGAATTCTTGACTGGCACATCTTTCGTGATGAAGACAAATTGTGCAGCATAGCGCAGGTAAAATAAACCGCATGCATTCTGACCTGAGGGGATTGAGGTTGCACAGGCATGTCTTCCTTGAGTTTGCCTGAATCATGTACAGACAAATATAGACACACACGATAGTCTTGACTTTTCTGACTCTGGGATTTTGCATCCTTTTAAACAATCAGGGTCTCCGACTAACAAACATAATTTTATAATACATACACGCACAAATACCCATGTACACTCTCTGCTGGATAGAGGGACAGAGGTCAGTAGAGGTGCCTCTTAAGCTGTGGCTGTCAAGTGGCGGGGCTAATCTTATTAAGGCTCTCTTCAGCTGCTGGTCCAAACTCTTAAAGTGATAGTTCACTTTGCTGGAAAATCTTAAGCGTAACTTTAAAACCTGAAGGTCTTGCCTATTTGTTGGGGGAAGAAGTGTCATATTTAAGCATAATACTATATTTTATGTATTAGCTGTATGGGGTTTACAAGAGTTCATCAAGATTGCAAGCAAATGGAGTTTTGCAGATTTAAATATTGATAGTTTGATCCGTGTAGGTTCTGTAAACATCTCAGTGGTTGGCGGTGCACTGAATGGTGTGGCTAATGCCCCAGCAAAGATGGCAGAGGCAGATAAGGAAATGGGGATGGAGATCAGGAAGGAAGTGGATATAGGACAAACGCTAAAGCTAGGGGAGGAAAACTAGGAAGCCGAGGAGAGAATTTAGGTTAGAAAGGGAACAGACATCAGCAGGTCTTAGTCTATAAGGACGTGGACTGATTCTGACAGAAAGTCTGATCATGTGGGCAGACCAGTGGGCCTGGTCTAAAATCACTCATACAATGTGAATGCTATCATAAGTATTCAGTTGATCCAAGGTATCCATTCAGTATCCATCTACACTATGTTCCACCCCAAATGGCAGATGGACAAAGCACAGCACTGAACACTGAAGAATAGAGAAGGATTGGTACTGGACGCTGGGATTCTGACACACCGAGGTCATAACCAAGTCAAACATCTCTGCTACATCATGCCTTTATCAAGTTTAACAAGTGTAATCCACTGGACGTGTTCCCTATGCCACGTCTGATTAGATTCATAGCACTAAACTCCCAAGATACAACGGGGGTTCAATGTCAGCTTGAAATTGATTTAATCCCCCAGATATATTCCCTCAAAACTTTTTAATATGTCCTTTAGTGAATCCATCAGCAGGGATAAACGGGAAGATTAATATGGACTACCTGCAAAGTGCCTTAAATGGGATATATTGTTCCTGGAGCTTGTTAAAATGGAGATTAAATGGAGGTGAATGGATGGGATATACTTTATAACATATGTAAAAGAAAGGTGTAGGTGCATTTTTGTATCCTACCTCTTTAGTGTAGCCTATTGTGACATTCACCACAGTGACATAGATTATTCTTATTCTGTGATTAATATTCTGAATAACACTTGAATGCCAGTTAGAAATGTACTGAATAAAACCCCATTCTCTTTTATTAAAGACATTGAAGATACCGGAACAATAGCCTGGTGTTTCTCAAAAAACAATGTGCTACTAATCTTCACCACGAACCTTTGACCATGTATGTGCAGGAATATTCCACCAACCAACACAAATACATAGTTCCTCTATGTGAGACTCAACCGACCCAGCAAGCAGCAGCTTCCTTAAATCTGTTTCCGGTATGATTACAACTAACATCCTGCTCTAGAGCACTGTACTATAAGGTAGCTTCAAAAGCATTATTGACCCGCCCCCTCAATGGCAGATCAATGGATGGTACTGGTAATGTACTGTAATTTATCATCTGCTCTGACGTTTTTCCAACATCGCATGCAAGCTAGGACTATGTGTTGACAACTGACTGCTACCTGTGGTCATGTTGGGAATTTTGGTAACCTCTCTGAACCTCAAACAGGTCGACAGACACTCTCACACTCCGGTGAGGAAGTAGACTTTGGACTGCGGTTGAGATCAGACAACAAACAGGAAAAGGTGAGGGAGGCCAAATGGAGCTCTCAGTCATCCAGTGCAGACAAAAAAAAAATCTTATTTGGTTGTTGAGTTGAAATCATCTGATAATGCTTTTACATACATATCGCTGGATTTATAATACTTTAAAACTGTATGAAATGGAATAAAACGGTGCATAGTCCTGACCAATGTGACAGAAAGCAGGAGGAGGGGCGGGAGGAAAGGAAAAATGGTAACGTTGTGAGGAGAGATGCATTTGGCCTCTGCACAGTATTCCAGAAACAGCCTGATCAAACAGAGACTGAAGCCAAGCCAAACACCACCGGTCTTCAGTCTGGCACAGAGAAGCCGAGATCACAGTGCACACAGTCAGTGCGTCAACCCGGCACACGGTGCAAAGAGCTGTAGAGCAGAGGTTTGACCCATGACCTGGTAAAATGAAGCAAGGTCTACCTGACACAACTCATCACGAGTCGCATAGTTGAGACCAGTTCAACTGAAGAGGAAATTACTTTTTAAATTTTATTTTGAATAACATTTAGTGGCTTAGGAAGACACAATTGTCCAGTCATTCACAAGAAATGAAGCAGAATTAAGAGAGTAAAAATAGAACCAGAGGCCTTGAAAGCTACAGTGTGAATGATACACTTACACTGCTGTGATCAGCTACTGGTTCATAAAATATACAGCATATCCGTACAGACCTATGCTGTACGTTGCCAGATATGTTTTATTTGTTTTGTCTTTTTCAACATAACTAAAAACCAGCAGTCTGCCTCTATTTTAAACACACTGTTGCTCACGGATACAGAAATAGAGAGGAGGAAATTGAAAGGGAGGGAGTCTAAAGAGCACAAATCACAGACAAACTGAGACACAGACGGACAAATAAACCACATTACAGAGAGCTGAGGCATAACAGGAAGGTCCTTTTGTTGTGTTTACTTCAAATAGTCCACACGTTGTTGATCCGTTCCGTTCGTTTTAAGTTCCACAAGTTGTATTGCACTCAAACCCAATAACAGGCAGAGGAAAGCAGCATGAATCTCAATGGAAATGCAGTTTTGATTCCATCCAATAGGGATTTGAGAAAGTATGAAGTGTTTTTTTTTTATAAACCCCCAAGCAGCAGAGGAGCCATGTGATCCTTCAGCTGGATCACCAAATATAGAGATGCAATTGTCACCTGACAACAGTGGAATGCAATATCCTACATATACTTGAATCTGTCAAAAATGCCAGATCTCCGATTGCGGGGAATATTGTTAAACAAGACGGCACATGCACGCACACACACACACACACACACACACACACACACACGCTCACACACAAGTGATCACCTAAAATAGTGTGATGGAAAAATCTATACTGGTGTCTGGTTATTTCCGCACTGCCGCGCCGAGGCCTTGTGATACAGCCAGCATACAATAGTGTGACCACATATCATTCATTCGCCAGGCTGCAGCAAACCTGCCACCAGGGCTTTAATCACTGGAGTAAGGGCAAGGGGGCACTCGGGTGGAAGCTCTTTTAGATGGTGCATTACTGTTGATCCCAGCTAATCCAAACCACTTGTGAAGAGAGCTCACTGGAACGTCGGGATGAGACGCACCGAGATAAACAAAATATTACATATGCTTATCTCAAAATGTGCTGTGCAATTCCGTTTGGCTTTTATCCATTGCTTTTAGATAAACAGTATGCTCCTCCTGTTTTATTGATCATTGCGGCAAAGGTGGAAGTTAAAAAGCAATTTAACAGAAAGCCCCAGCAGACATAATGGAGCATAACAACACTCAGGAAGTCGATATTTCTGCATAGCATGACCTGCATTGAGAAGTGCATCCGTATTAAGTGGCACGTGATATTCAATCGGGATGATATTGATAATATTGATTAAATATTAATGTTGAAATGAGAGAGGTAGAGGCAGAGAGAGAGAAACAAAGAGGGTGATTATTTATTGCCAATCTTTATGATTTATACTGTATGTGTGAGATTGTATAACTCATTTCCATTGTACTCTCATTTATAAAAAAAGAAAAAAGAAATAAAATTCTCTAAGTTTGTTTTAATTAAGGGATCCCGAAGTATGCAATAAATAAAATAAATCCAAACTGTAAATGGCTCACCAAACCACATCATTTATGGTGATTCAGTTTCAGATCTTCATGTGGAGAAAACCACAGAGACTGGAGTCAGACAAACACTGACTGGGATGATGACAGAGCACTCATCTGCAAGTCGCTACTCTCATTTAGTAAATCTGATTCATCCATTCTGGTGTGTGTGTGTGTGTGTGTGTGTGTACATGTGTGTGTGAGAGACTGAGAAGAAGAGTGTCAGTCAGGTTGCATCAGCCTCCTGAAACTGCAAAAATCGGGCAGATCAAATGGCGTGTGGGAGATTACCAGCGCAAAGGCAACAATGCATATGTATAAAAATAGATTTGAAGGGAAACACCTTAACCTGCGGATATGTACAATCCCACACACACACACACACACACACACAAATTACAGATGCTAATCCTGTGGTTTTTATGAGTACCTTGGCCAACATTCAAACTGGTCCGACCCTGATTAGCAGGAATGGCACCCTTGGGCGTTTCTCGCACTCCAGATTAGTTAAAAGCCTCCAGCTCTAACTAAAGAGGAGATGGAGGCACGTAGACGGGCAGGGAGCATATTGCATGTGTCACTGTGTGTTGTGTGTGTGTGTGAGAAGGTGTTTAGCAAATGTGGGTTCATGTGGTTCTCTGTGTGAGTCAGCGTGTATGTATTGGTGTGAGTGTGTCTGACATGTGACCTTTAGGTGTGTTGGATGTTGTTTGGATGCAGGTGAGAAAGGCAGAGTAGGGAGCGCCGTAACAAGGAAATTGCGTGACGAGAGCATACAGAGAAATTAGATGCTTTGAATGAAGGTGACTAACTGTCAAAGCAGCAGCAAAATGTCACGGAAAACGTAAGGACACCACCTAACCATTGTCCTCCGTCGCATAAGTGTCCAATTAACATCAGCAATCAGCGCTGAAATGACATGAGGGCATACGTGATGTTAAACATGCAGCAGCAACACTCTCTCCCTCTCTCTCTCTGTCTCTCTCTCTCTCATGGACACACAACAAAACGGAGCTGTGCTCCCTCTCCCACCCGAGCTCATCACTGATGCTGCTGCGGGTGCTAATTGGGGTTTTTCGTAATACTGGAATAATGAAAGGAAGGCAGGTGGAGCAGAGGAGATGTGAGAATAAACAGGAAGGGAAAGAGACAGCCAGCCGATGCTCGCAGGCATTGAAAATGAGAGACGCTTGAGATTTGTGTGTGAACAACAGACGTATGTGGCTGTTTGGACCCACACAGGCATGGGAAGTGTTTAGTGTGTAGATCAGTGTCCTTAGTCCTGTAGACAACCTCCTATGGTGTGAAATTCAATCTGAGATTGCCACACACACACACATACACACTTGAACACCTAGTTGGCATATTTTCAGTCATATGACTTCGGAACCAATTCACCCAAAGGGGATCGGCTTTCCGCCACAAACGAGACGAGCAGATGCCAAAGAAAGAGACACCCCGGGATCGAATAGCACACAGCGATGCAAACATACAGAAATATGCATGCGTGATGACACGCAGATGCACGGGAAGATGTGTTTGTCGCACACAGACGTAAACACACCAATACAAACATGAGCATAAATAGAGAGGAGCTACAGCCAAGCAACCAAGCTGTTCTCTCTTGGTGTCTGTGGCATAACATGCTGTCTCTCTGAGATTCAGACGCACACGCATGTACGCAGGAAGCTAGATTTGGTGAAATGAAACCGACATCTGAAGGAAGAGATATTCATATGTAATGTGCTGCTTGTGTGTGTGTGTGAGTTAAGGAGGGGAAACAAAACCCAGCAGAAACATTTGGATGCTATTAATGATTAAAAGCGTGCATATTGGCAAATGGGATTTTCTATGCGAAAACCTCAAAGCCCCGGTCGATCCGCCCGCCGTTTTCTTTAAACGCTGGAACGCTACCTGACCCTGAACCTGGCGCGTTCCTATCTCAGACCTGTGGTTATCTGTCGTTTTGAAGCTTCACAGTGTTGAACATGTGAGCAGGCAGACTTCCCTACAGGTGACGATGCACAGAAAACAACCACTAAACCTATTTTGACATAAAGAAGCAAAATTGTGTGGTTTTTTTGTTGTTGATTGACTCAAATCCAAAAGCACTGATGGTACCAAAAATGCTGCATAAAAAAAAAAAACCTTTGACCCAGAAGTCTTTCCCCATATTCTGTCAACAGTGAGATTGTGCAACCTCCTCTATCAGTGCAGCCATCTTGGATCTCTAGACACGGCCCCATGTCAGACCCTGGCCTCGGCCCAGGCTGGAGCTGTCTGAGCGGCCATGACCGGAAAAAGACAGCCTCCCTGTTAATGAACTGGCTCTCTTATCTCCTCTCACCCTCTTGCTCCAACCCTGTCCTGTCATCGCTGGCGACGCCACACCGTCCTGTCCACGTCTCTCACACACACACAAACAGCCCATTCCTTCACACAGGAGCTCCTATTTTGCTTCCTGCGTGCATGAAATCAGGAGTATGTACTGTATATATAGGTGTTGCAGTATTAACGTTGTTTTTTACTGTTTAGTGGCCAAAACTAATGATGACATTTTGTTAGTTCGCTGGAATTTAGACCAGCTGCCGAGTCCTACAAAACTGATCACACACACACACACACACACACACACACACACACAGTAGAGAGAGAGTCCTAGTGACAGTGGATTACCCCATTAGGGGAAGTTACGACAGATGTTGAAAGGAGTTTTACATATTGAATCGGTTGTGTAAGATTGCAGTTTGTTTTTTTGCCCCCAAGTAGCTAACAGTGTTTTTTTTCTTCAAGAAGGAGGAAGGCTAACTCTTTTTTAACTCGTTTAAATCGTGTTTCTATTTAAAACGTTTGCTTAAAACTGAGAAGAGGAAGTGAGTAAGGATGTGCGGTTTTGGCTTCAGATCTAGTATGTTTACGGTCATGCACTCTCTCTCTCTCTCTCTCTCTCTCTCTGCTCTAGTTTCTCCTCAGCCAAAACCCCTTTGCGTCCCTCTTCCTCAGGATCCGCGCTCCTTTTTCCTCCATTAGTTCTCGTTTCCACAGGTCTGTTTCTCTCTTATTTATTTTCAAACCATTTCTCCTTCACCTCTCTTCTCCCAGCACACAGGGCCTATGCACCCCCCCCCCCCCCTCGCTGTTCTGCTCTGCTTTCTGCTCTCTCATACACATTCTGCTCACTGACACCCTGTTTAAAAAACAACCAGCGAGGCGGCCAATGAGAGAGAAACAAATTGTACAGTTGCCATCACCAACACAATCACTTGCTTCTCTCTTTCTTTCTCTCTGTCTCTCTCTCTCAGCCCCCCCTCCCAAAAAAAAACTCTCCAAAACTTACTTAAGAGGACAAACATCATGTGGTGCTGGTAAGAAAAGAAGACACTGTTGTATGGTGACTGTGAGTCTCTGTTTAGGTTTTTTTTTCCCTATGTGTGATTGCCTTTGTCTCTAAATCCCTGCATACAGGTGTGGGCTCGAAGCAGACTCTATGTGTGTGTGTGTGTGTGTGTGTGTGTGTGTGTCTCTGTGTGCGCTCGTGATATTGCTTAATTCACACAAAGACACAGCTTCTTATGCGACTCCCAGCTGTGTGGATTTGGCCCACTAGACGGCCATCCAGCAGCCAGGAATGTTTGGTGTGCAACTCTACTGGAAAGCCCCAGTTACCCATACACACACACACACACACACACACACACACACACACACACACACACACACACACTCACAAACTCCTCTGGAGACAACCTACTCCTCTGAGCAGGGGCAGACGCGAGGGATGGGCCTCACCCCAAAGGAAGAATGGTTCAAATTCCACAGTTGATAGAAAAACACAGAGGAGTGGGACCGAGCGGAGGAACTGATGTCAACTGTGTGAACCCCCCCCCCCCCCCCCCCCCCCCCAACACCATCTGTTCTATGCTTACAGTGTAGGAAAAATGAAGGGGAAGGAACACAAAAATAGGAGATATTTGACTCTCGTGGGCACGCTGTTAACTGATCATGCTGTTATGACTGTTATCAGAGATACCAAGTTCCCTCTCCTGCGTATATAAAGCATATAAAGTAGGTCCACCACAGCAGCCACTGGGGAGACTCCACACCTCATATGCTGTCAAGGTGTTAGAGATTATCTCAGTATCTATACAATGTGACACGAACACAAACTGCCCCTTTAGAGCAGATGTCACAGTGCTTTTATCAATGTGGTGCAGATATCCGTCTTAGACTTAAAGTGACACACCCAAATTAATTTAACACGCTTTAGTATTAAGCAAACTTTACTTTGCCATGACAGTCCAACTTTAAGATGCACTTTTTTGGGGAGGTCTCAGCCCCCACAACTTCAACATTTACTATCTGGAAAATAAGTTCAAAATGAGCTCGTCCTGAAGTTCGTCCAGACGTGCACAGCTGTGAACAACCCGGACTGAACCGTTATGCAACCGCCTATCTGTCCACACGTAGACCGAGAGCATGCACTTTACGAGGGTTTTGTGTGTTAACAATCCTACCTTTGTAGTGCTATTAGATCTCTGGAGTCACTTCTCTCCGTCCACTTTCACTTCACACCTCTCCGCTGCTCTGCTGCTCCCTCTTCCACTTTATTCTGGGAAGCGCTCGTCTCTCTCGCGTCTCCCCATTAAACTGAAGAAAAAAAAGCACAAACACATGCGATCACTTTAGAGATCATTCCTCCGGGCGACACCATCTAATCCACAAACTCACACGTTTTTGTGGAATCGTTTTTTTAACACTTGCTCCGTCTCCGGACTCAAACGCTTCGTTTTCTCTAAATACTCGTGAAGATCTGCCAGAAGAAAAATGCTCCCGACTGTTGCAGCCGAGAGACGCCGGGAGGAATGTAATTACAAGGAGACTGCTGCTGCATATTGCAACAACAACACACACACACATAAAAAAAGCAGCAGACGTGCTGTTGTTGTCGGGCCCCCGCTATGTGCGCGCCGTCTGTCTGGGCTGGTGTGCGTCCGCGCCTGTGGTCCTGATGCGAGTTTGTTCCACGTCCCTTTGTTGTTCCCGTCACACCTACGAGGAGGGAGCACATGGAGGAGGGGACCCTCACCTCCACTTTCTTTTGTCTGTCTGTTTTGTGCTGCTCGACGTGGCCGGATGACTCATTAACTAGTGATTCGACTCTGACTTTACGCAGACGCACGAGGGATTCATCCACGGTTTATTGTATAGGCTCGCGCGCATTCAATCATCGCGTTCGTCTGATGATTTCTATTGATCTGTTAAAAGACAACATCCTACAATAAAAGTCAGTTTCCCGTTTTCTTCTACCGCACCCATCTTTTTATCCTCCCGTCTCACCAAATATCTCGCCAGAAGTTTGGTCCTCGCTGGGGAGTGGGGTGACGCTGCGGTATCTCTCTCTCTCTCTCTCTCTCTCTCTCTCTCTCTCTCTCTCTCTCTCTCTCTCTCTCTCTCTCTCTCTCTCTCCTCCCCTCTCCTTCTCCCCGTTGTCCCTCCTAAGCGCTGGCGGAGCCCAGTTATGTTTCACTCAAGACCAGCCTTCACCCACTCCAGCACGCCAGCGCCTATCAACGAGCGCAGTGACGACAGCCTCATTGCTAGTCACCAGCGCCACACCCATCCATCCATTCATAAAGTAGAGAGATTGCGATCTGCATCATATTCCGATAGGGACGTAGGGAATTATATCATGATGATATTCTTTTGAGGACTCCTGTCTCAAAAGCGTCATATTTGTGAATCTTCTTAAGTTGTATAGCACATTTATAGCTATTTATGTCATCTTAAGAAATCCAATAGTCATTTTTTTACAAGGATGAAAACTTGATACTTGTGTTATTGGTGAGAAACAGTGTAAACTATATATAGTCTAAAAGTGTGGGTTATGTGCATTAATGTACTACTATGTGTAAATGGCATTGTATCACATATTATGCACTATGACTTTTCTTAAAATGTGAACATCTGCTTGTTTTCTTGGTTAATGAAAGATTTGCACTGTTTGCTGGAGAAAACAAGACATTTGAAGACGGTCCCTCATGCTTTGGAGTAAACTGTGATAGCCATCTGACATTTCATGCTCCGGAAAAATGAATCAATACACTATGAAAATAATCATAAGACTAAGAGAACCGAAAAAGCCTCGTGGATCAGAAGCGAAACGTAATCGAAAACCTAAATCAAGCCCAGTTGCCTACAATAAAGCTTTCACAGATTACAATGATGACTTCACAAACATGATAATTGCTAGTTGCTGCCTTATGCATGTTAGTATGTGACACTGCATATACTTTGATATCAACAAATAGGTAGATGGTCCCGTGAGAGCTTAAAGACAGGTCTTCCTGTTCAGTTGCTCACACTGCTGACCTCATCATGTCCACCTGCAGAACCTGCCTGTTTGTGCAAGGTTGCATAATTGTGACACTTTTCGTTTATCCTTACCCACCCAGTCCATTTTGAAGCTATTTGGGTGGATGCTTAAGTAAATAATAATAGTAATAATAATGGATTGGATTTGTATGGCACTTTTCAAGACACTCAAAGCGGTCTGACAGGGTTCCAGGTTCCATTCATTCACACATAGTCGGTGGTGGTAAACTACCATAGTAGCCACAGCTGACCTGGGGCAGACTGACAGAAGCGTGGCTGCCATCCGGCGAAGCAGTGAGTTAAACAAACAGGGGCAGGACGTCCATGTACAAAACAACAAAAACAAGAAAAAAACAGCACTGTCGACATGTTTACTCTACTTTCACAAAACGATGTTCTCTGTGTGTGCATGTGGACTGTCTTGAATCTTGGCCGGGGCTTTGAGAGCCCCCCCCCCCCCCCCCCCCCAGTCTCTCACAGATAGCTAAGACTCCCGCTCAGCCAAGCATCCCAAACAGCCACCGTCCTGTGAAGGGAATGAAGCGACCTGCCCAGACTTGCTCCTGTCTCAGCCTGAATGCAGGTCCTAGGCAACCGTCCTCGAGCTGTGTCCAGCAGAGTCATCGCACATGAACACAGACGAACACGCATCAATATACTGTACATGGGTGATGGAGTAGCCATTGGGATGAGCAATGCTAAACAACAAGTATGCCTGGTTTCTATTCTGCACGCTTTGTTTCAGTGTTTTCACTGTGGAGTCATGACTGTGTCTGTTTAGTCCATCCACGTCCCTGCTCTCATCAGGCTCTTTGTCCCGTCTCTTCTTCGTGCCGCACATAGGTGTAGCGAACCTTTATCTCAAAGTGTCTTGTGCAGCAGTTTTTCGGCTGCCAGCGGCCCCTGCTGCAGCGCTATTGATGCAGCCGCGTGGGCACAATAGGGGCATAATGGTGGCGTCCACACAGTTCGCCCATCTCTCTGTGGGTCTCTCTCCTGAGGGGGGCCAACTGCTGATCCCACGGGGATGTGAAAGGCCTGCGTCGGCTGGATTTCAACAAACAAACACAGCACACAGCAGACTCGCACACATACAAGCACATAAACAAACAATAAAAAACTCACACACACCAGAAAAAACGGCGATCTTTGTCCCCCCGCTCGGATCGATTTCACTCAGCAACTCTGTACCTGCAGTGTGGCCTGTTAGGAGCCACAATGGCCTTTGACACCGGCCGTCGAAAGCACCACAATGACATCTAACTTGGGCGCAGACTGACCACAATGGGCCTCTCTTCGCCTCAGAGCCTCTGCTATTCTTCTGCCTGATCTCACAGACAAAGCAACGTTACAAAAGTACCAATTGAGCTTGAACAATCGCTCACAAAGGAGGCACTGACTTGGTGTTTCCAGCCCACTTGCCAACTGTACCAAATTCTGAGCAGTGTTGTGTGAAGGTAAATTGGCATCATATGCAGCCATGCATATGATGTCATCTAATTTAATTTCGATTCAAAATCAGATTTTATAGGATAAAAGACAAGGTCATGTAAACATCTTTTTCAATTACAAAAACAGGAAATATGACTCAAATGAAATAGTGAGGACTTTGAGTCAGAGACAGAAAAGCCATCTCTCCCCCAAAGAGTCTGCAGAGACAGGAAATGGTGGGATTTCTAAATATTCATCAACCACAGGTCCCTAATCTGATCTTCCAGGAATTGGCAGTTTGCAAGTGGGAATCCAATTTGGAATCTTATTTGTGGGAACGTTGCCCACGCACATTGTGCATATGTCTAAATACCAAATAAACAGGGATTTGTGTAATTCTTTGTGGCGACTGAGAGGCCAGATGTCACTTTGTCCGTGTGGACGGAGATCAGAGAAAGGATGACATAACCCCCGACCATGATTTCACCCCTCAATCTCACCGTGCATCCATTCACTTCCATCAAAGGGTGCCATCCAGTCCTGGGCCAGAACCCACCCAGTTTTGGGCACCTGGCCTCCTCGGCTCCTCTCACTCTGGGCTGTCTCCCGAGTGTCACTTAGGTGCTATGAATAGACGTTGGCGTATGCTCCGTGCTGTGCTGGGCATTGGCACGTGTGGCTCATGTCAGCACGGCCTCAACGCAATACTCCCAACCGGCGTCACTGCACCGACAGCACATTCGGGTCGCCATGGAAACAGGGACGAGCATAGCTACCTCTACCCTGACATCCTTTGGTTGTGTTTTCCAGACAAACTCTGATCTCTCTTTTTTTCTTCCCATCTTTCTTTTCCCTTCTTTCTTTCTTTCTTTCTTTCTTTCTTTCCAGAGGGCTTTTATATTCGTGAGCTGTTAAAATCGTTGTCATCCTCATTGCTCTCATGACAACACACAGGAACACACCCACAGATCATGTTGTAAGGTTGTAAAGTCTGTCTGGGCCCTCAAGTCTCCTTTGCATACAGAGTTAATGTGTGTTTGTCTTTAAGGATTTACACACCAGTGAGTCAAGGCCAAAGCGAGGGCGTCTTAAGGTCTTCCAAGTACATGACGTCTGTCACGTCTCTCTTCTCCTCATAGCCAAACTTCTCTCTCTTTCCCCCTCCTTCCATCCACGGAGGCATGCTTAGATGGAGCGACTGGCCTTAATGGAAGGGTATGTGGGTCACTGCGTTTTTCGCCCAGGTCCAACAGCTTTCTCAGGACAAACGAACAGATTGCTGTGTTTGTACTTCTGCTCCATTTACCTGACTGCGTCCCGGCCCGGGAGGCAGGATGCCAGATGGGTGGAAGGGGACAGGTGGGCGACTAAGTTGAGATGAAACACAACAAAAAAGACAGGAGTTACTCAGCCGCTGCATCCCCTGCCCAGTGTTGTGCTTTTTAAGTGTGCATGACACAGATCTCTGCTTTCAGAGTTTTGCTGTTTCATATCAAAACAGTTATAATCCTCCAGCTTTTCCAAAAAGAAATTGACAATTTGAGCATTAGTGAATGATTAATAGGCAGATTAAGCAAAGTACAAAAGTTCAATATAATTGAAATCAGAGATAAACCTCACACCTGGTCTCTTTCTCAGCCCTAGAGCTACATGGTGCACACTCAAAGGAGTAATTTTTATCTCAGTCATGGAAGGTTTAAGTTCATATCAAGTGAGTTACGCAAGAAAACCAGTTTACGAGTAATATTTTGCGGATTTGGGTTAGAGTTAGGGTTAAGGTTGGGGTTAGAGTTAGGGTTGGGGTTGGCTGTATCTCCGGCTGTATTGATTTAAAGAGTTAATAATGTGATGGTGGCACCAGATCTGCCAACACTGGCTGTGTAACAGAAATATGAATACCACACAAGGGTTAATGGATTCTCATCCAACCACTGAACACACACACACACACACACACACACACACATACACACACACACACCAGAGCTGAACTGAAGACCCTCTGTTGGAACACAGCAGGTGTTATATTAAACTGCCCTCTTTGACGGCGCTGTTATGGAAAGGTTACAAATCAACCAGTTTACTTTTTGTTTTACCAGCATAATAAAAAAGTCACTATGTACATTTTCCCCTTACAACAGACACTGAGACGATTAAAATGAACACATTTGAATCAATAAATGTGTTCCGTATCTGTCTTATATGCACCAGATAACCTCTGTATGACGTGTCTGCAATGTTAGTTTGCCTGGGCTTTCTCCACGGCTGTGGAATGGTGTGTGTGCACTGAGGTGAATGCCAAGTTGGCCCACTCATAAAGCCTGCATTTCTCTCCCGTCTGACAAACACACACACACACACACACACACACACACCTAACACTGAACAGAGGAACACACGTGTTTTGATTGAAATGTTTATCTATTTCAAATTCGGGTGGAGGCCTGAAGACGCCCATTAATCCCCTTCATATTAACCCTATTAGCAGTCTCACTGACGGAGCGCAATGATACGGTTGCCAGGATATTGCTGTTATTATTGCCGTGACTCTATTTTGAGACTCGATAACTCTCTCACCCACACACACTAGAAGTAATGAGAGGGGTGTTTATGTGCGAGGCAAAAAGTAAGTGGGAATTAAAAGCTACCAAATTTGATCAGTTTCATAAAGCAGATAAAAATCAACCAAGCAAGTGATCTGTTGTATCTTACTTTATCGGCAATAATATGTTGTGGTTTCTTTGTTTCCTTCTTTCGACAAATGTACTTATTGTAAGTCGCTTTGGACAAAAGTGTCTGCTAAATGACCTAAATGTAAATGTAAATGTTGTATTATTTCATATTTCCCCTGAGTGGAATAAAACAACACAAAGCATGCCAGTCTAGTTTTGTGTCTCACAATTACATTTATCATTTGATGATAAACTTATTGAGAGAATGACATTTTTATTATAATACTGTAAATATCCAGCAAAAATAAAGCTCATACATGTGCACAAAAACATACACACACACTGATTCAAATCTGAGAACAGACTGACTTTATTTGGGATACTTTCTAGAAAATGAATCCATCATTATTTGAATGCAATCCGCACATATGGCCATGCACACAAATTAACACACACACACACACACACACACACACACACACACACACTCCAATGTCAGCACATCAGTGTCGTCACGCAATCCAAACAGTGCCCGGTGCTAGGCAACCATGCTATCCCGGTGCAGATGGCAGGGTCTGATCATGTTTATTTTACTCTAATCTAATGCACTTAAGTCCCGTTGCCTATCCATGCCTTCTAAATGACGTTACTGGGGATATGCAAGGCCTGTGTGTGTGTGTGTGTGTGTGTGTGTGTGTGTGTGTGTGTCAGGATGGACAAACTAATCGCTGTTGTATAATGGACAACACCGAAAATGGTCACTGTCCAATTAACCCTGTATTCACTTCCTGTTATTTATCTTAGTGTTAAATAACAACTTAAACTGCATAATATCAGATAAACCAACCTCTAAAATGACTCTTTGATGATTTGAGCCAATCAAATTATTCATGAGAAGATTTGCATTTTAAGTTAGTCAGTCGTGTTTGTTGACATTTCCCCAAAATCAGACGCCCACATCACCAGGAAGGGTGGGTGGTGCTGCCATGACATGTTAGCATGGTTTTCCATGGTAGAGCCTAATGATGCACCAAAGCTTTGGCGGTGGGTGGTTTGGCGTGGCCTAACTATAACGCAGAGCCAAACCACTACACTGTCGTCAGGCCATTTGTGTCATGGCTGCATGTTTGCAGACCGGCTGAGGCGTTCCAAGTCATAAGGCCAGTCGAGTCACTCCACATTCCAGTGATCATAATCACCATGATGAAACCATTTACACACCTTTTTCTTGTTAGCCTGTTCCACCTGCAATATTGTGTTGTCCATATGTAAAAAAAAAAAAAAAATTGAATGTAACTCTTATTAACTACTACAAATATTTCAACATGGTTTGCCCCAAATTAAAACACTCTAAAATGGGGAAAGAAATGTAAGGAGCTGCTCAATGAGTTTAGTTCCTCTGTTCCCAAGTAGCCCCAAAATGTTACAGGTTACAGGTGCCAGTCATAATGATATTATAAAGAAAAAAGATACGTGTGTGTACGTGTGTTGTTTGACCTAGTTCTGGTTTGCATCTCTATGTCTGCACGTCTCTCAGTCAGCTGTGACAGTTTTTCTGCTTTGCCCCCCTCCCCTATTTCAGGTTGTTTCAAATAGAAGATCTATTTTTACAGCATGTCTACAGGAGCTGCTTGCTTCGTCAGAGAGCTGGTCTGTCTGTGGCAGCAGGCTGGAGTGGGTTTTAGACTCTTCATCCCCCGTGGTGAGACTCTCTCCCAGAATGCTTAGCGGCTGCCACAGGGCTGGGTGGACATGGGGATGAATTGCTCGTCTCCACCAGCATAGTGCATCAACGCAAACAGCCTAAAAGATATTTGCAGTGTGCCGTTCACACCACACCCACTAACACACAAGGTCATAACTGGCCCTGATGGATGAGCTTGTATTGTGGCGTGCTATTCGGTAATCCGGGTTTGGTCGATACCCACGTACAGCTGTCCACTGAACAAACTTGTCTTGTTAGTTCATCAACTTTAATGGACAGGAATGTGAGACTTTGAGACATGCCTTAATAGCTGGACAGCTCATTAAAATGCCATGATGATTTCTCAAAGAGTCATATTTATATTATGCTCAGTGTGTTTATCTGTGATATTATTTCAGGGACACGTTGGACCACTGAGGGCCCTACAGCGAAGGCAGAATCAATTTTTCTCATTTCACTCTCCTGAATAAAAGACGTCAAAATATCTGCTGGGGGGGGGGGAGTATGAGCATGGTAATGACTGTTGCTCCACTACCATTATTACTTGACACACACATGCATACTTACACAGCATCATGTTGAGGTCTGGACTCGAACAACATTGTGTGCTCAGCTGTGTGCAACGCCTAAGAGCCGACTATTGACATGTACCGTTGCAGCACACAGCATGAGTGGCCCCGGGGCCGTGTGCGGGTACTAGAGCGTCGCACAGAACTATTGACTTAGTTAACAAGAAATAAAAGACTGTGGCTGTTAGTCTCCTCGTGTTTTTCTGTGGAAGTGATTTTTTTATATTCTACTTCTCTTTCTCACTCGTCGTAAACAAGCCCCATCATTCCACTCTACAACTTCTGCTTACTTCATGTATCACTTTCGGCCAACCTTTCCCTGTTCCAGTTAGTTATGTAATCTTAGCGTCCCTGTCATTCGGGAGCTCATATTGACAGCTAAGTCCTCCATTGACCCTCTCCAGCCAGTACGGTTAGCCGAGCCGCCGCCAGGCATCCGGGAAGCATGACACAACAGGACATGCTGAAAGTGATTGATTCCATGAAGACTTTGTGTGTTCACGTAACCGCAGCGCACGCTTTAAAGTGGTGCGACCATCAGCACTAACATGACACTCGCCTCATACCCCATTTAAGTTACATAACCCGCCTTGTGTGTGGATTCAAAACAGTCGGTTGATGTTATGTGACCAGTGTTGACTGCAAACTAGAAAGGATTAGAACTCGTGGATTTAATATACATATGTGACAAACAGCACGCAGTTCCTCGCTGACCCAATTCTTCTTATCACAGTAAGGTGTGTAGGATGACACCGACACCTGGTTGTCTGATGTGACCTTAAAAAGACTCCTGTGACCTGTGATAAACAAGACCAGATTTTTACAGCTGACTTGGCAAGATTTGTTTTCAGCGTAGGTATATTTAGCTTGTCTCAACAGATCGCTGAACACACCATCGCTGTCGTACTTTGTGGTGTTATGTAATGTTGTTTTTGACAGTAATTTGGGGGGGAAACAAATAATGGGAATGAGTAAGTTGCACTTGTTTAGAACAAACCATTTTAGTTATTCCTGTAATTTTTACAGTAAACATAAATACCTTATTTTTCAACTGTAACTGCCTGTTAAGTCGTATCATAGACACAGTTGGACAAAACAAACAATTGCCTTCATTATAATAAAAAAAAAGAAGTACATAGAAGTACAAAAGTAATTATACATTGAAGTTGGTCACATGTTAGACTGCGGACGTGACCGGAAGAGATGATCATTTTGTTGCATCTGCTGCTGTTATATTATATTAATCTACTGTCACTTTAACCAGAGCATATCACTTTACCTTGCTATTTGTGTATTAGCCAATACAATGAACACAACATGTTTATGACTTCCTTCTGCGATGAACCCACCTGGTTGACATAAAAGGCCTGTGGTTCTTTTTCGAATAGTCCTTCTTCAGCCCAAAACCTTTCAGGCAACTCCACCCTGCCCTCTAGTGAAATCTGCCTGCACTACACTTGCCCTGCTGTAAAATAATGGTCCCAAAGCCCCACCAACTGGTGTATTTTTGAAGTGCACAATGAAGACCCAGACATAACTGCTTTCTTTGCAAACTTTACTGGCACAGCAGCTTGAAACAATAATTATATTAGGAAGAATAATAAAATAATTACTTACTTTTTAAAACTACATTTTTATACATGTAAACATATGTACGTTTGTAAAATATTTATAGAAACACATTATTTCTGTATTATATTGTTATATGCTAATCTTCTTCAAACCATTGTATATGTAGAGACAGAAATGCCACGAAACAATGCTTCTCCCAAAAAAGATTATATTCAATAGACTCTGCCTTGCAGAATCTCAACCTGACCCCTTGTGACTCCCTGGGTCATATTATCTTTACCAGAAACACACCAATATACCAAATTCACGTTCATATTCTTGAAGTCCTATGACTGTGTGTAACGGATGATCTCACTCAGGTCATAGCCTGTCACTGCAAAGGCATAACCGTCGGGGTCACAGAACTTGGAGCCACAGATTTGTGTGTCCGTCACACACTCGTTGTGCAAATGTGCAATCTAAAAGGAAACGAAGAGAACAACCAGTCAGGGTCTCATTGGGAGTAAGTGTAAGTCAGACCTGGAGGAACCCACTAGAACTAGTGCCTGTTTTCTGAACCTATTAAAAAATAATAATAATAATAATAATAATTAAAGTGCAGTTACCTCCACGGTGTGGCTCTCTGGGGACATTGTTAGGTGCCACACCCTGACCAGAGAGTCCTCAGCAGCAGACAGAAGCTGAAGCAAAAGCAAAATAAAATGGTGTGAGATATTCCCGAATCATTTTTTAGATAAACCTGAACATTGACTGTCTTTAGCTAGAGAATCTATGAATCCCTTCTTCTTGTTATCTGTGTTTGAGACTTCAACTCATGATCAACTCACTAAACTGAAAAGAAACTCACCAGGCCAGAGAAAGGAGCGATATCTAGTGAGTATATCCAGCGAGCGTGGGCGTTGACCTCCGCATGCAGGATTCCCGTCACCGCCTCATAGAGCCGAATCTGCCCCGTGCCGTAACCTGCCACCACCGTACCTTTCCACAACTTGACAGATGAGCAGCTAATACTGAGAGCAGCGAGGCAGATGGAGGATGATCACCACCAGGGAATTAAGGGAAAAGATAATGGACATTAGATTAGAGCCAGGGTTGGGATGAATGAATGAAGAAAGTAAGAGGAGTTTAAGGTTAACGATGACAGAGCTTCAATATAGGTCACCCCACAACTAACAAAAATATAATACAATTTACTTCTTACTCAAAGCCGGGGATGTTGTTGAGCAACTTAAATTCCTCCCCGGACTTCCACACACACAGGTTGCCTCCATCATCTGCACTGACCAGATCAGCTATGCACATCTGAGCGGAGGGAGACAGAAACGGAGAGGATTATATATTATATAAAATAGTGATTTATTTAGGTATGTCTGTCATGGAAAAGCTGGAGCAACGACAAATGTTCAGATAGATCACACACACACAGAATACCTCGCTGGCACAGCACTCTGGGGCCATGTCACTGATGGACTCCTTGTGCCCCTCCAAGACATCCGACAGGGTAATATTACTGCCTTTACTGGGAACATCGAATACAAGAATCCCACCCGATGAAATGCCTAGAAAGAAAGAGAGACAGAGCGACATGGACTGTAGCGTTTTGCCCTGTAGTTTGAATATACAGAAATGTATTCCACTTAGTACTTACCCACACATATGTAACTCTCAAACACTGCTGATATCCCCCGAGCAAACACGGCCTGAGCTGGGACACAAATAAGTTCTGTGAGTGCACTAGATTTGGTATCAAACTGTCGATTAATTATTTTCTCTCACATGCAAATGAGCGATTTCACAAGTGTGCATATATTAACTTTAAAAAATGTATGATTTTGTAGATTATAATGTAGGTGTAGGAGCCAAAAAGTATTTTATTTCATTATAATCAGGTCCTCCCACAGATGTGAGGATGAATCAACTACACTGACATCCGGTAAAAACGAGGTATACTTGTGTCATATTCTCTTCATCATCACATATCACTATGTATGATCTTACATTGCATTATAAAACATATTAAATCTTTTCATGCAAATAGATGATACAGCTCAATCTTTGCCTGTACACGGTGTATTTGCAACTTTACCTGTCGGTGTTTCCGGAGTATCTAGTGCATGCCAGTACACCATGATGGAGCCATCAGATTCATACATCTAAAACAAATAAATAAATCAAACTAAAAGGCTGCAAAAACACATACATAAAAAAACTTTTGTTCAGGCCACATTTAAAAAACACTAAGTCCAGACATACAGGCTAGATACAACCACAGCCACTATGGTATACAGGTAGCAAAAAAACTCACCTGGATGCCCTTCTGAGAGGTCACCACCAGGAGGTCACGAGAGGGCAGGGAACAAAATGCAGCCTGGTACAAGAAAACATAGGACTTCTTGATTCTTATGATACATTGAAATGCATACAACGTGATTTTGAGTGTATTTTTGGGAACCAGTGCAACAATTTGCAGCGTGTTTCACCGAGGAAGAGCGTTTGTAACGAGACCTGCATGATGAGAGACGTGCTTGTGGCGACGTTGGGCTCTTTGGACTGCAGCTGCCGGTGGGAATAGTTGAGGCCGTCCCAGGACGCGCTCACCATGTTGACGACGTTGGCGTGGACCACCGTGAAGTAGGTGAGGCGCCGCGGGGCGATGCGCAGCACGCCGAGGTTGTTGTACAACGCCGAGGCGCTGTTCTTGATCTGGATGCTCTTCTCTTTGTGATACATGGCGCCGTCCTCTCTGAGACGTCGAGGGTCGTTCAAATGACAGCAGGCAACCTGGTTTCCGTCTGAGAGAGGGAAAATAAACAGTGTGGTTAGCTTAGACTAGCTCATCACTGCTGGATAGGCTACTCTACATTAGCAGCGAGCTAATGTTAGCGAGAAACCAACTGCAGCGTACATGACAACGGACACCGTTACGTTTATACAAATAGTCTTGCTTCAGGTTACATAACGGAGTTTCTCAGCAGTCGCTGGCGCTGCGTTACCAGCGTTACATACAACGTTACTGTGGACGAAACACTTTTCTAGCTCTTGCTAGCAACAGGATTACCTCAGCGTCGTCCGCAGCCATAGAGACAACGCCGCCTCTACGTAACACGTCACAATTGCGTCCCTCGGTTGCTTAGCAACTGTAGGGTACAGGGGGGAAGAGGTACGGAGAACAGTGTATGGTAAGTTTTTTAATATATATTCTTAGATTCGTCTGATTATACATTGCATGACACTTGATTATAATGCTGTTTAATGACGATGCAAGTTAAACCGAGGAAGTATTACATTTCACAATACTTAATTATACTTCAAATTACAAAACGTTAGGCTATCTTAGGTTAGCATACATTTCCCACTCACACTGCATTACAACTGCTAACTCTGAAGTAGCCTATAACGTAACATTACCTATATACATAGAAATGGCTTGTGATTCTACAGTGACTTCCTGTTTACTAGTTGATTGTTTTCTAGCAACCTTTTTACGCATTAAATTCTCAACTAGCTAAGACATTCTTAAATTCTAATAGTGAAACTGGATTTGGTGAAATTACTTGTTTCAATCTAGCTAGTATAAGAACATATGGATGACTTTACAGACGATATTTAGTTTATACGATATGCATATTGTTGTTCAAACTCTAACGTTATGTTCAAATTCGGCAAGGTATTACATAAAGCGAGAGGAGTGTGTTCATATGCAAATGAAATACCTGTAATGATTCAGGGTTTATACTTTTACATCAGTTACCAGGGACCTGTCCAGTGTGATCACTACCACCAGGGGGTGCTGTTTACCATATGATATTATCACATCCACATGACAATTGATAGGGACTGATTTCCCATGTTAATCTTTTTTTTTTTAGTAAGTAAATTTATCAAACTTTTGATCAATGTTTTTTCCCTATAATTTGTGTTTCATATTTCTCATCAGCCTCAGAGCCAAGATGCCCCGCTCTGCAGCCAAGCTCCAAGCCGACAAGCGTAGACTTAGGACGCCTGTTCAAGTGGACACACCCCCGACCAGGGAGGACCAGGAAGAGGAAGATATTATTATCTCTGGTCGCATAACTCGGGCCCAATGGACAGACATGTTGATCCAGGAGGATGCAGACGAGGCAGTGGGGGAGATCATGGAGGAATTGTTGAGCATGGTCATGGAAGGCTGTTTCAAAGTGCATATTGAGAGACAGGTACACTGATATGACATGCATACTTTTGATTTTTATATCACTGTCATCCAATTAAGCTGCACATGATACATGTACATATAACAACCATGATGTTGCTTGTCTTTCCTCTTAAGCTAGTGCCTTTCTCTGCATCCTGGGCCAAGAGTTACCTCACACAGATTCTGGAGCAGCAAATCCTGTGCTTAGATGAAGGAGAAGGACCAGAGGAAGCATCTAGAACAGAAGACTCAGAGCCTTTACCTGCAACTTTAGATCCCTGGGTTCAAGGATGTGTGCCTGTTATCGATGCTACCTCTCAACCTAACCCCACCTCACAACAGGTACTTTTGATATGACTCTTCTGCAACATCTTCTCTTCAAATTTCAACCAAGAGGTTATCTGTATCCATCTACAATATATCGTTATAGAAATATCTCTATTTGATTCTAACAGGAGCCTGACATTGGCCAGGTCCCGGTACAAACGGAGCCAAAAGTCAACCAGCAATGTCATGTAACGGCCCGCTCTCCAACGCAATCTGAAAAGGAAACGAATCCGAGGAGGCCCGTCAGTCATGAGTGCTATGAAATCCTTTGCCCTCCATCAAAAATGCATCCAAAGAAAAAGCAGCAAGTTAATTTACCACCCAAGCTGGTTCCAGCCAAATTACTGCCCCCCCTGTCCCGTTCCGCAGGAAATCAGGATGTGGATGTAGAGGGTGAAGATCAGATGCATTCTGTTTACAACCGCACAAGTGGATCATTATCTCAGCATAAGACCTATCAACCTACACAAAAGCTTGATCACTCCTGCCTGCCCCGACACAGCATCTTTCCTCACTATGAGATTGTGGACTACCCAAAACCCAATTCCAAGAAACCAAGTGGACTTTCCAAATTAGAACCAAGCTATAGCAAGCACCAAACTGAGAGGACAGCAACCTCACTGAAGCAACTCACCACTTCCATGGATCAGCACACACAGTTTCAGAACAGAAAAGAGGCAGATGTCTGGCTGAAGAAATTGTCTCCCTCTAGAAAGGAAGGGATGGCATCCTCTGGGCCTCTGAGGCTGGACACAATGGTTTTGGCAAAGGGTGTTTCTCTCTTGGATCCCCGGGCAGTTGAAATGAACCCTCTCAAATGTGACCCACCTACCCAGTCTACCAAGCTGAGGCAGATACGAAGTGATGTGGCCGTGCCACTGTTTTCAGTTGATCAGGTTACCACTGGTCGACTACCTCGAATCACCCCGTTGTTTCAGTCCAAGAACTGTGACAACTAATTAGAAAATTAGAAAATGAATGAAACGGTCTGTAGCTTAGAGCAGAATGAGCTATATACTGAAATAAAAATAAAAAACTTTTTTTGTTTTTGTACTTCCAGGACTGGCCTTGTTTACAGCCACCTGAAGGCCCACATATAAACCATTTCACCAACAGGAGGACAGTCATACTCGACCATAGGTGATTGCAGATAATGATGATTTTACCATTTAATTTCCTATGCCCTCATAGAGTACACTAGTTAATGTATTACTGTGGGTGTAGCTAAATGACAGGTGTTTCTATAATTCCTACTATCCCATTTATATCAATAAGCTAAATGACATAATCACTTCTGTATAATGTTATTCAGTTGATCCTAATATTGAATCAATAGTTTCAACAAAACCTGAACATTATAGTCTTCATGAAGGGATGATTTATTGCAGGGACACACCAATAATAATCTGCACACTATACAAACATATTGATTTGAATGAAAAATATAAATAAAAACTGATAAATATTTTCATGAATTTGTAATAAAATAATGCTTATACTGCCTGAGCATTTCATTTATTTTATTATTATTATTATTATTTATTTATTTTATTTTTTGCAGTTGAATACATTCAAATGTTTGTGACACATAGGGGCCTCTAGGGGGCGCCAATCGCACACGGGAGACTGTTCGTGCAACCTACCTTGCTTGAAGCCGAGCGGACGCTCGAGAAGCAGCGAGCCAATCACCATTCAGCCCCGCCGCTTCTACACCAATCAGGGGAATATTTTGCTTGCGAGCACGTTTGACTGACCCGTTGCACATGTGAGACGGCAATGAAGGAAGAGCAGTGTTGAGAAAAACTTTCTAAATATCGGAATTATCATCACATTGAAAGCAGTTCAGACATGAAAAAGAAGCAAACAGCTACCGAGGAGCCGGCCGAGGTAAGACTAGCGACATGGTTCATGATTTAAGCTAACTACCGCTACGTTAGCACACGGGACGGTTCATTCAGCGGTAGCGTTACACGGGGGTTACTTGCATGCTTTGCCTACAAGCAGGCAACGTTCATCGGTAAGACATTGCTGAATGTGTAGTATCTAATCACTTGAAACTGATTTTACGACATAAAATCAGTGATAGTATGACGCAGGGGTGAGACAAAAAACATGCTCTAATAGCATAATGTGTTTAATATCCTGATTGTCTGATTCCTCAGTAGTAATATAAAAAAAATGTGCTTAAAGTTGAATCACACCGAGCTGTGAATTCATATTGTGTTGTTATTTTTACAGATGATTCCCTCAGAGAGTCATGAGGAGAAGGAGGAGGAAAATGAAGGTCCCGTCAAAGCCAAAAGGAGCAAACCCGACGAGGCTGGAGGGGAGGAGACTGTCTATCAGCCGGTGAAGCTGTCCCGGAGTGATCTGTACAGACCGCCTACAGCAGAGGAGCTCAACCAGCTGAAAGAGGCGGAAAGCTTGTTTCACTGCAGCCTCCTCAGAATGCAGGTGAGACTTCCGGCAGCGTTGTTGTTGTCAGCTGTAAACAATGACCACACAAACGTTCACACACTCCAATAAATGTCTATAATCTATCACCGATGATGACAGATGGAAGAGCTGCTGAAGGAGGTCGCCCTGACTGAGCGTCGGAAACAGCAAATAGATTCCTTCGTCCAGACGGTCACCACTCTGCTCCAGACTGTACCGGCTTCACCAGAGGTTGAGGTATGTACTGCTAAGAACAGGAAGCTCAATTCCATCATTCAGCCCTCTACAATCTATAGACATACACCTGTAACACGTTTTTCTCTCCCATGTGTTCAGGTGAGTGACCTGTCATGGCTGTCTAGTGCAGTTAAGGTCCCTTTCCTCCTGGTACCCCAAATAGCAAAGGGCAAGTTCCACATGGCACCTCCCGCTTCTGTCGACCTGATTGGCAGCTACCCCCTGGGCACCTGCACCAAACCACGCATCATGGTGGACCTGGCTGTCACAATCCCCGCTGTAAGTCACCTGCTCCTCTTTTTTAAAAATGTATATACAGCAGTTGAAGCCTCGAGAGTAAAATGCTATTTCCATGTGCTGAATGAAAAAGGTCTAAACAGCCAATCAGATTATAGGAGACACCGATGTCGTCACCCTGCTCATCCTTGTGTTATTAGAACGTCCTCCAACAAAAGGACGTCGTCAACCAGAGGTATCCGAGGAAAAGGGCTCTCTACCTGGCAGGCCTGGCCCAGTATCTCGCATCCTCCTCCGACATCGGAAGCATGCGTTATTCCTGTCTCCATGGCAACCGCCTCCGACCCGTTCTGCTGCTGACCCCTCCAGGTATCTCACGTTTTATTGACGTCATATCGAACAACGCACTACCAAACTCAAAGAGCATTCTATTTGGTTGTCGTTGTATGGATTTTTAACATTGCGTTGTGCTATTTTTCAGGGAAAGAATCTTCCAGCTTCAGCGTACGTGTTCATGCCTGTCCGCCTCCTGGATTCTATAAGCCCAGCCGTTTCCATCCCCAGAGGAATAATATCCGGACAGAGTGGTACACCGGCTTGCAGACCACCGAGGAGTGTGGTATGATTGTTAATTTATACAGCTGGTTCTTCAAATATCCATCAGCCTTTATCACTTGATCATATGTAGACATATCAGATACGTTTCTATTGTTTTTTTGTTGTTGCAGAGAGCAGCGAACCTCCCACTCCGCATTACAACAGCTCTGTTCTTGGGGACTTACTGCCCAGGGCTCACCTCCAGTTCCTGTCTGCTGTCAGCTCCCAGTGCTCAGCTTTTGCTGAGGGAGTTGCTCTGCTCAAAGTCTGGCTTCGGCAAAGAGAGCTGGACCAGGTAGGAGGCTTGTAATGGTTCTTAAACTCGTTGGACAGAGCTTACTTCCTTCTTTTTTTTTTTTACATTGCATTTATATACTAATCTTGGTGAGGTCACCATTGTGTTTCCCCAGGGCACTGGATGTTTTAATGGCTTCCTGGCTTCAATGCTGGTGGCCTATCTGCTGACCACTCATAGAATCAGCAACTCTATGACAGCCTATCAGATGCTTCGAAACAGCTTGAACTTCCTGGGTAAGAGCTTTCAAAATCTACTAAAACCTCCATTATTCTTATCATTAATTGTAACATGATAATATGATATACATATAACAATTGGCAACTCACCCAACTCCCATTCTCCCCCTCAGCTTCTACAGACCTGACACTGAATGGAATCAGCCTAACCAAAGATCCTGACTCTACAGCTGTGAGTGGTCTAAACCTGTGTATGTAGTTTATTCACACTTTTGTTGTATCTGTTAAGTGAATCATTATTGTCCCATTCTTTTCCTACAGCCGTCCCTTCCAGAATTCCACAATGCTTTCCAGGTCGTGTTTGTCGACCCTTCAGGACATCTCAACATGTGCGCCGACATGACTGCTTGTACCTACAAACAGGTACACATTGTAAAATCAAATGTTTGCTCAAACTGTTTCACTGGTGACATTAAGCAGCCGGTTTTGACCGTTTTCTAATTGGTTCTCAGCTGCAGCACGAGGCATCTGTGTCGATGCAGTTCTGGGACGACCCGACGGTGGATGGCTTCCACAGCCTCCTCATGACACCCAAACCCATGATAAGGACCAGCGACCATGTATTCCAGTATGGCTCTATTCATCAACTAATGCAACAAAACAACATTACGTCTCGTCCTCTTTTATGTACTACATAAGTTTCACACTCTTTCACGTTGCCTTCGACTTCCCGTTCTCATTCTGCTCTCCGTCACTCAGGTTATGTGAGCTGGTGAAGCTTCAGTCTAGCTGTAAGAAACTGAATCTCCTCAATGAGCTGATGGACCACAGTGGGAATTATGTGCACACTGCACTGCCTTTTGTTCTGTCGCTGCTTCAGCGAGGACTCGGCGACAGGATCCAGCTCCTGACCCACTCCCTCTCCCCGGACCCTGAGGTGAGATAGATTTTGTCCATTTCTGGCTTTCTCAACTGTCAGAATATAGTGAATTTAGATAATTCTTCAAAGCTAGCGTTAACAAAACTCAGAAAGTACATTTTTTTCCTTAAAATCATATAAAGGTGTCTAAAAGAGTGAAAGAAGAGTTGGAAATGAACACAGGTCTACATATGATTAACAATCTTTAAATCAATTAATTTGTTGTTAATTTTTGTCACAGTGGTCTGTGGAGAGTGAAGCCCCAAAACACAAAGCCCAGCCTCCTCTCTCCTTTGGTTTGCTCCTAAGGCCAGAGCTGGCAGCCTCTGTGCTGGAAAGAGGCCCGCCTGCCGACAGCCCGAAGGTAACCTCACCCCTCTCTCCTTTCTGGACATGCGTGTGCACCAAACGTAGAATTTATGGACATGACTCACATTTTTGAAATGGCTAGCGTTTGCACTTTTGAAAGGCTTTTCTTCTCACGTGAGACAAACCTGTCTTTTTTTTTTAACGGTTTTATGGAGTTTGTTTTGTAGGCTTGTTCCTTGATCATTTAGGTGTTACCACGCTGGTGTTATGACTCACTATTGGCCTTCTTCCACCAGGCGGCCGAGTTCCGTCAGCTGTGGGGTCCTCGCTCCGAGCTGCGTCGCTTCCAGGACGCCGCCATCACCGAGGCCGTGCTGTGGGACGGAGACAGCGTGTGCCAAAAGCGACTGGTCCCCAAACAGATAATCACACACCTGCTGCAGCTGTATGTATTTTATCTTGGCAACGCCTACTGAGATCACATTAACATTGTTATACAGTGTTAGTTCGGTCAGTGAGTTTCTAGTTTGATTATACAAATATTCAGTATGCCACCATCGTAACACAGAACAAACCAGGGGTCTTTCTACATCCTTTCCTTTTTCCTTCTCATGAGTTTCATCCTGATTTGTAGACTATTGTAAAGGAAGCTAATCTAAATATGTTTGTAACAATAATTTACAAAACATAATACCAGCGGTAAGGTAAAGGTAACACGGTTATGAGCCTCCACTAAATGCTTGGGTGGTGTTCGATGTTGAGGGATTTGTAGTGACAATAAGATTACTCATTGCTGACATCATCTTACCATTGGCTCACGTGTTTAGTGAGGAGTGTCAGCCATAAAGTCAAGCGAGGTGATGAGACGCATCACTGTTTGAACGTTGGAAGCTACATTTAGAGGTGTAGTTTAAATATTTGACTGCAGCTCAGTTCACAGCAACAGAGGGGGAAAAAATCTATTTTGTTAAAAATAGTTTGTTGCATTTTTCGCACCAACATAAATAATTTATCAACAGTGGGAGATTAGCTGCCATCTTTCCCATCCTCTCTCTTGTAACATCCAATCAAGGCATCTAGCTAACTTGAACCACCTGCTTCTTGCGCCCCTCTGTCTTCTAGTCGGCTGATCAGTTGGTTAGTCAATATGCTCTCGTGTTACTTTAATACTAAGGAAAGCGCCACTCAATATATTATTTTCTGGAGCGGGACAGAGCTTATGTTTTTCAGGAGGGGTTACTTGTTTTGCCTCTATATATCCTCGAACAATACGACAATGTTATTCTAACATTTATTTAGCCTAAATCCTCCCTAAAGAGAGCACTCTGGATTCCTCCAGCTGGAGCTGCTCCTTGCAGGAGGAGAGCCCTGAGAAAGATGTTTCTCAGTCCTGACTATTGTCCTATGATAATGCATAAAACAAGCAGGGTTTTTTGCGTGTTGGGCGGCGCATATCAGCTCTCTTAATGGCTCTATTAGGTGCTGCGGATATTAAACACCCCCTCCCCAGGTCGGTTTTCAGTCGAGCGACGTCATCTTTGGTTGACTACAGCCCTAGAAGTTCTCCATCATGTAGGTTCATGCAAGTTATGCATTTCTGTTTACAAAGATCATCATGTCAACATGCTCCGGGCTCAGTCTCGTACGCGTTGTTGCGAACGCTTGTCCGGCCTCTGACAGTAAAGATGGCAGCGACACCCCGGGTACACACAAATAGTGTCTCGCCAGAGTGGCCAGTTTGGGGAATCGTGGTCCATTAACCCTCCACCAGTCGAGGGGGTTTATGTCCAGCGATGGAGCGATGTCTCTCAAGTAGTAATCCACCTGAGCTTCCGAGTCTGTGGCATAAGAGGAGCTGTAGTTGTCTCCTAGGAGCAACATCATGGTGTTTTTGGTGTCACTTCTCAGCTGCGAGGGCATGGTCACCTGGCTAATATCGGGTGTGATCAGGATCTCCTGCTGTTCATCCTTCGGGCCCACAGTAGTCGTTATCACATCTAATTTTGAAACCAGTTCGTGCAGTTTGATCTTTGCCGCCAGTCTTCCCGTCGGCGTCAGGAAACTGAGGTGTTTGTGACGCGGGTCCAGCATAGACGCAATCAGAGCTGGTTTGGAGGCTAGGTCGGTAGAGTCCACCTGCAAACGATAAAAACAAATCCATAAGGAGATTTATGTGAAAGGAATGCAGATTGTTTCCTTATTGATTCATTGATACCAACCTCCATGTGATTTCTGAGTGACTCCTGAACTTTCAGCTTGAACTCGGAGACTTGTTCAACATCATTGTCTTTAGGCACAAGATGGGTCTGAATGAGGCTGAACGTGATGGGGTAGATGTTTGAAATGGACACTTCCGTCTCAGCCGATATGACCGTCGTCGCCCATTTCAGCGTGGCCAGCACGGGTGTGAAGTTCTCAATTATCTGCCAGCAATCATCCTCAATCTCAAGGGTTTGGGCTTCCTGTCTGTTCGTGATTACGCGATCAGAGAGCACCGCTTTAATTGCCCACCGTTGCTCGAGCAACCGCTCAAACATGTCGCAGATCGTGTCCCATCTAGCCTTGCGTGACTGGATGAGCTTAAGCTGCGGCAGGCACATCTGGACCTGCTTCTGCTCCAAGGCCTCGCTCGCCAGCAGGTTGTGATTGAAGTGCTTGACTAGTTTCCCCGCCGCCACGATGATGCGCACTAGGTCCTCACTCAGCCCGTCGCTGACCGCTTGCTGCAGTGTGGTGGCGAAGCAGGTGGCGTAGTCCCAGGTGACACGGACACAAGCGTGGGGTGACACGATGCCCTGCGTGCTGTTGTGTACGCATGCGGTCACTTTCCCGGCGATGCCCCAGGTCTGCACGGTGTTGAGGAGCCTCTCGGCAATGCTGTCTTTTGCAGTGTGGCTGTCTGACGGCAGCTTGTGCGTCTGCAGCACGGATGACCTCCCCTGCCAGTCTTCCGTTATGAACGAACAGAAGACGGTGATGTACCTCTGAAACGGGAGGGCTGTCCAGAAGTCTGCCGTGAGGGCCACTTTCTCCACCTTCCCCAGCTGCACTAAAAGCTCCTCCACCTTCTCGTGGAAGTGGCCCTCAATAAGGCGCGTGATGTCGCCTGTGGATGGTATTTTATAATTGTGCACAGTGTATGCAAGGAGCTCACGGAAGCCATCCCCGCTGACCATGTTGATGGGGAGCATGTCCTTCTCTATCATCCTGGAGATGAGCTCGGTCACCTCGGCGTGCGTCGCCACCGAGCCGGCGCCGTCGTTGGGCATGGTGTCCGGGTGCTTGTTCTTGATGTGGTACATCATGCTGGTGGTGCTGCTCCGGTACTTCAGCTTGGTGTCGCACATGGTGCAGTGGACCTCCTCGTCCACTTTGACGAAGATGTCCCACACGGAGCTGCGCTTCAGGCGCTTCCTCTCGCCGTAGTCGCGCTCGGGCGGGTTGCCGGCCGCGTTGACGTTGGGCGACATGACGGCCACCTGCATGACGTCCGCGCTGGCGGCGCTCTCCTCCTCGATGCACTGCACGGTGCAGATCACCGGCTTCTCGTCCTCGTCCAGCGGCGCCGCGGACGGATGGTGCCGGCTCATGTGGCTCATCATGGAGCTCGTGGCTCCGCCGCAGTACTTCAGCGTGGCGTCACATTTCATGCAGCGGACAAAGTTGCCCACTTGTTCGAAGCAGTCCCACACAGAGCTCCGTCTCCTCCCCGTACGCTTCATTCCTCCTCGTTGTCGCACAATTGGCTAATGATAACGTTTTGTTTTACGTTAGCAGGCTGGCTAACGTTAGCGCCGTCTGTCGTCGCAAAAATGTCTCATTGTGTCATATAAATCACTTCGGCATGTTCTCTCACATAAAATGTCACGGATGAGCGTAGTTGTGAATTTCTTGAAGCCTCCCTTTGTTTATAAATAAGAGAATATATATGTATTATCCACCAGGCATGCAGATATCCCTGAGTCCTGTGTACGTTATGTTGGGGCGATGGTGGACGACGTCATCAAAACGGGACGCGAGGTAAATCGCTGCGATTGAATTCTGGTTGATTCTTAATCGATATCAAATTAAGAAATTAACTAAATGAGATGAATTGAAAATTAATACATATATATTTGAATGTGTTTTTGGAGTTAATATTTTTGTATATAAACAACACTTTATTTGTTAACATTGTAATTTAAAAATGTTTTGTTGTTGTTGTTGTTTTTGTGTTAATTTTGGATATAATTAATGGCATATTAACTTCATAGCCTGAATTGTTGTAATGTTCATATCATTGCTTGTTATTTAATCAAAAATGGTGTGGACCACCAGAAGCGAGGGGAAGGGTTTCTGTTTCACCGCTAAATAAATATAATCTATAATCGTGTATTTACAGCATATGTTTGATATGGGTTGTGGTCTTCAGGTGCCTAGTACTGGAGAGGAGGAGAGTTTACTCGTGGTTCAGTCCTATGATGACCTGAGTAGAAAACTGTGGAGGCTGGAAAATCTGCCTCTCTCCATCACAGCGGTGCAAGGAGCCCACCCTGCCCTCAGATACACACAGGTAAAGCCTCCTGTTCTTAACAGCTCTCATTACTGCAGTAGTAAAATTATAGTAATTTTGCATTATTATAAACAGCACAAAAAAGCTACTCTAGTATATTGCACTGTTAAGTTTTAGAATTTTACTTTATGACATTTCATTTGTGCCCTGCAGACCTTCCCTCCTGTGCCACTGAAGGTGGACTATTCCTTCTTTGACAGAGAAAAGACTTTCAGATCATTGGTGCCAAAGGAGGGCAAACCCTGCCCTCCTTACATTACCCCTATCACAGGTACCCACTTACCACCAGCAACTACTTTAGAAGTTAACTCTTGTTTGATTCTATTGTTTAGGTTCTGCCTTATCATTTGTTTTGTGAATATTGATTTTTTTAATGTACTTGGTGATTTTTTTAAATCACAAGATTTACAACTCAGGTATGTAAAGTGATATCATTGGTGACCTTTCTCTTGCAGTGATCTGTCACATGGAGGGGAGTGGAAAGTGGCCTCATGACCGACTTGCCATCCGCCACATCCGAACTGCCTTCCACATTCGCCTGGGAGAGTTACTCAAGAAGCAGCATAATTACACCTGCAGGCCCTGCCCCACACACCTCGATGTCTGGAAGGTATATTTCTGAGTTTGTGTGGTTGCAAATTACCCTTTTTTTTTTTATAAAAGTTCACAATATTTTGTTTATTTATGCTGATTAATTTCCATTTGTTTCTGCAACCAGGATGGCTTGGTGTTCCGCATCCAGGTGGCTTACCACCGTGAGCCTCAGGTGCTGAGGGAGAGTGTGAATGCCGAGGGGCTGCTGGTTGTAAGGGACAATGAGGAGGCTCAGGCTGTGGAGATGGCGACCATTCACAAGCCTCTACTTACCAGCACGTTGCATGGGTAAAATTATTTTGTTATTATTATTTGTCCTACTTTCTTCCTTTCTCGTTTCTTCATTCTTTGCCTTCACTTCATGGACCGTTTCCTTACTTTCTTTGCTCCATCTTCTACATTTGATCCTGTTTGGTTGATAGGCTCCAGCAGCAGCACCCGTGTTTCGGGGGAGTGTGTCGCCTGGCCAAACGCTGGCTGGGGGCTCAGCTCTTCAGCGAAGACATCACAGAGGACACAGCAGACCTGTTGGTGGCGTCGCTCTTCCTGCAGCCTGCTCCTTTTACTCCGCCCGGGTAACTACCGCTCCGACTTTTTAATAATCGCTCCACCTCATCAAGTCTCATTTGTGGACCAAATGTTCCTTCCCTTTGTTCGTTCAGTAGGTCATGTGTATGAATGTGTCTTCCTCAGCTCTCCTCAGGTCGGCTTCCTGCGTTTCCTTCATCTGCTTTCCTCCTTTGACTGGAGGAACAACCCGCTGGTAGTCAACCTCAACAACCAGCTCACAGGCAAGCTCACTCTCACACCCACATTTTCCCTCTGTGTCACACAAACAAATCCCCCCTGTGACCTCCTTTTTATACACACACCCAACATACTTAAACATCCTGCTTTGTATGCATCACTGTTTCAAGTCTGATTGTTGTTCCCTTCTCTCTCACATGCAGCCTCCGACTACACCGAGATCAAAAATGACTTCATGGCCTCCCGGGAGTCTCTGCCTGTCATGTTTGTAGCTACACCTAAAGACAAAAAACAATCTATGTGGACCAAGCGAGCGCCAAGTGTACAGGTCAGTGGACACGAGTAAAAGCACACCGCTCACACAACAACACATTTAATAGATTAGCAATCAATGCTGAATGAATTTGAGCATTTTAAATAACATTAACAGGAAACAAATACAAAATGAAATACTTGGCTTTAAGGTTAATTTTACAGTTATTTTGTTGATTACTTGCATCCCAGAGAGGATCAAAAACAACGGTGGAGAAAAGAGTTGCATGTTCTTGGCAGAGTGCAGTCGCATAGTTTCCCGATCCGGGAGCCTTTCCTGAGTGCACACTGGTCTCCTGGATCACACTGAATAGACATGACACCAAATTAAATTAACATATTCATTAATGGAAATATTCAAACATGCTCTAAACGGATTGACTAGGATGATGTTAGGAATTGAGATAATTCCAGATGTTGCAGTACATACCACAGGCAGATAACCTTGTTTTTTTCTTAGAGCTGGAAATTGATGGTTCTGTAGTCTTTCCAAAACTCCATGTAAGTCGTTGATCTGGAAACAAAATGTGATCTATTACTTCAATAAGTATAATTCCAAAAGAAAAAGAGACATTCTGAAGAATTTCCACTGGCACTACTCGTGCTTTGGGAGACCATCAGGTGTTGCTCACCAGTTGCTTTTCATTGTTGTCCTCTGTCGTAGTGAAATAAGTGAAATATTTAGTTTTGTATTCCTCTGTTTGCATGTGAGCGTTGCTGTAAAACAGTCCAGCGGCACACAGTAGTGTAAAGAAAAGGTAAACACGCCAGCTTCCCATGGTGCGTAGTTGACCCAGATACGCTTCCTGTGCTTTCTCGCCTCACTACGCTTGCAAGTCCAAAATTATCACCGAGCCTCTCCCAGCATCCTCCTTTATAACTGGTGGAGAACAGGAACTCTGTGACGTCCTGACAGAGACGAATTAACTGAAGTTTTGTTATTTGTTGTCTCAATACCTCTGAATGACCACTAGGTTGTGATAGAGTGAATCCCTTAACAGAATACTTGATTTTCTCTCTGGATACAAGATGCTTTTTATCAACAAAATACCCACAAGACCTCAGAAATGTTAATTAGCTTTTGCACATATCATTCATAACTGAGCCAGAAAGTGAATGAAAGTGCATTGTGCACTCTCCCTGGTGAGAATCTGGTTCACCAGTCTAATTGTAGTCAAAAAACAAACTGTTATTTTTTAGTCTCAGTTATGACAAATAAACCTGTTTCCACTATTATTCAGTTATCATGCTTTCTAGTTGTAATTGATTTACATTGAAGAGGGGAATCCCAAGTACGCACACAGATTAATTAGCGTATGTGTGGGGGATATTTCCAGCTGTTTTGTTCCAGCTGTAAACGTAAGTGGCCCATTGTTGCACTGAATGCAAAAACCATATGGGTGTGTTTTCATCAGACAGGCTGAAACAGATAAACTAGGCGGCTCCTTGTAACACAACAATCGCTGGCTCTTGCTATGTATATATATTGTTGCTCATTTTGATGAAGCCTTTTTATGTCTGCATTGTTGGTTGTATTTTATGTGTCCCGGGGAATTCCAGTGTTACTTGATTGCTGTACAACCACAATGGGGATCTTAATGTTATGGTATATGAATGTTTTCAGTGTAAATGTAATATCCAGAGCTGTTTTTTCACCATCAACTGTTATATTTTGGTTGCGTGTCTTCAGATGCTGCAGCGTGTGGTGATGGTGGCTGCAGAGAGTCTTAAGTTACTGGAACATCAGCTGATGGACAGAGACCAGATGCAAGATGTCAGGGTTAGTAACACACACGTGAATCTATGATCCAGCATCTGACTATGATTTAGGATTTCAGCCTCGTGATGCGGTGTCTGCGTTTGTGCAGGTGACCATGCGGCCTCCTCTGGATGCCTACGACGTGCTGATTCACCTGAACCCCAAGCAGGTCCCCCTGCTCCTCCAGGCTGTGGACCCTCCCGCCGTCAACTTCAGCAGGGGCCTCATGGCCGGCAATGCGGCTGCATCTGGAGGCGCCCTGCCCGTCATCGACTACAACCCTGTGGCCCTCTACCTTGCAGAGCTCAGAGTGAGTCTTGTTTTGTGGGGTGAAAAACGTGAGGTTGAAAGGCAGGTGTGGTGGTAATGACACCTTGTTGACACAGGATGCGAGGATTGTTTTTGTGGAGGCAGGATTTGCAGCTCGGCCAAAGTTTACTCTGTGTGACTTCCAGCTGCTTTATGACAATAAATTTAAATCACGGAGAAAATAAATACCCAGACTGTACATTGTCACTGTTCATAAAGCAGGTATATTTCATAGAAACAATGACACTTTTCTACTTTAGCATTAATCCTCCTATTGTCCATGTTCTCCACTGCCATACGCTCTTATGCACATTTATAACCTTTATGTTAAAGGATGTTCCTCAGTCAGCGTTTTGACTTTTTATTAAGCAATCTGAATATATTGCTTTTCCTGGTCTTTCTGGTCTGCTATGAAAGGATGGATTATGCAGCAAAAACAAGTCTACTTTTGTTCACTGAATGAACATGTCTGCACAAAGCCATTAGTGATTAGTCACAGCAGCAGTCCGAGAACAGACGGTTTCAAACAGACATTGCTGAATGTAGCAACTTGTGGAGGAAGTACATGTTTCTGATCCTGGTGTGTAGTTTTGTTTTGTAAAAAAATGGCATCTTGTATTTAACATTTTACTTTTTTGGCATTTTGTTTTCAGGAGGCTTTCGGAGACCTAGCCCTCTTCTTCTGTGATCCCTATGGCGGAACAGTGATCGCAGTTTTATGGAAGCCAAAGGCCTTCATCCCGGGGCCCTTTAAGGTAAGGCCTAAATCATGTCCTCTATAGAAATGTAGGGCAGAAGCCTTATGAACTGCCAACAACTTGCTTTGTTATATTTGCCAGGAAGATCATGCAATCGGGCGTCTGCCCGGGTGTGTCTGAGTGAGTGAGTGAGTGTGCAGCTCTCTGTCCATCCACGGCTAAACTCGCATTCTGCTGCAGCAAACTGTTGTCATAACACAACTGAGTGCATCTCAGTGGGGAGGTTATAGTTGATTTAGTTTATGTGATAGTTTGAGGCCAACAGTAACTTCCAGTACTCACACTGCTGGGCACTTCTCGGCTCTCGGCTGTGGTTCCCTTTTATTGTTTTGGAGTGTGTTTAGTTAACCGTAAACCGCTGAACTACCACTTCACACTCTGCTGCTGACGCCGTGGTGAGTTTAACGTTGCTAATGGCAACATGAGTTGGAGCCGATTGCCTGCATTCGTCGCCGCTTGTTGTTGAAGTGTGTGTTTTTCGATGCCCTACAGGTCATTAGTGTCTCTTATCAACGTCCACCACTCTGACCTGATGTTTTTCTTTTTATTCCCTCATCGCAGACATCACAGATGTCTGCACGGAGAGTGGAGGTGACTGGGGAGGAAGTAAATAGCATTCCCAACATTGAAGCAATACTGGAGGACTTCCAGATCATGGGGAAGGGCTTGATCAAATCCGTGGAAGCCAGGACTGAAAAATGGTCTTTTTAAACACATTTTCACCAGGTATATTACATTGCATTACATTACTTCTGTTGTGTTGGTGCCAGACCTTTCAAATGCGAGCAATGGAACCATGAATGGAGGTTGGATTATGGAATAACAATGTTATCTGTTAATAATGTTGCTGTTGAAGATCCGGTGAAGCTGTATCGTGTCAAATAAATGCATATCTACTCTTTTGATTTTGTATTTTTATGTATGAGTTCTTGCCTGCCCGTCGATCAGTAGACAAAATAGCGAAAAAATGAATTGCAATGCTTACGTTTTCAAGTGGTGAAAAATAATAGCGACTGACTTTTAATGTACATTTAGAAATCAGCATCTTTAAATCTGAAAATCAGTTTTGCTGTAGCTGAAATGATGAGTTGATGAAGTGATTAGGCAGAAAATGAATCAACAATTTTGTTTAAAGACATTTTTCCAACAAAATTCAGCTTGACAAATATACATATTTGGTATTTTTACAAACTGACGATATATCTATTATGTAACTATGACTATATTTTAGGTCTGGGCTTGTTGTAAACAATGTACATCAAACAGAGACATGCCAGTTGACCTGATATAGCAGTTTGAGACATTTATTCACTTTGCTTCTCAACAAAAATGACTGGAAAAATGTTGTCTCTTTGCTCTTCATTCCAAGGAAAAAATTGACTGCAGCTTCCAGCCACAGCTTTAAGTCGGGAATCAGGAGACAAACAATAAAACTACAGTATCAAAAGTGTACTGAATATAAATTTACTAAACCCCAAAAATCTGACAAGCATTTAAAGTGCGGCTTTTTAGAACATTCCAGCGTAATAGTTGACTGAATTATTTATATTATCAGTTGATTTACTTTCGCCCAAGCAATACAAAAAAAATTTTTTAATGAAATGTGAGGAAAAAAAACAGATTGCTCCTTAAATCAGGCCGTATTTCATCACTGTTTCGAGATGCAGCTCTGGCAATTACCCACCTCCTCTGATTTTCCCAGGGAGTGGAGGAATTTGATTTGGTAGACCACAAGTTAATGTCTGTACTTGTCGTTTCGGGTTCCAACGTACTTAGAAGAGGTGGCTGTGAGTTTTCATGACCTCAGAGAAAATCAATAGGCAGGTGATGCAACAAAAAACACTTTATTTATATGTAAATTCATATTCACTGCTCCTTCGGCAGTAGGTAAGGTAAATGGACCTGTGCATTCAAACCTGGATGCAGGTTGGCTTTGTGGTACTTAAAGGTGTACAGTGTTGGAGAGTGCTTGTTGCGTGACAATGTCGCTCTCTCCCAGTAAAGCTCATCTTAGATTTCAGTTGAACTTCCTCTGGTGACTGGAGGGGCAACTGAGATGCAGGTGAGGGTTGTGATTAAGTAGAAAATATAGTTCCCTGCCATCGCCCGACGTCGGCTTGGATCGGCTCCAGCCCCACGGCACCCTGAATAGGATATGCAATAACGGATGTCGTAATTTTTTATGCTTAAATTTAAAATGTATGCTTAATTTGTTTCCATACTATTTTGAATTGATTAGAAAATGAGTTTGAAGAAATCTGAAAGATACTATCACAGAAAATGATAAATAGGCAGTTTGTTAGCGACTTGAATGAGTCTGAGGCATCATATTCATAATAAGTGTTTGTCTGCGGTGTGTTTGTTACGTGAACGTAGCCGTGAGCGACTATGCATATAAAACGTCTTTACTGCCAAGCTGACGCATGCGTCTATACCATGGGATGTTTATGTGCCTGTGCAGCTGTTGGTGGTGAAAGCATGTCGTTTTAAATTACATTCCAGCGTAATTATAGAGAAGGTAAAGAACGTGGAAATGTACCGGAGACGGGCTGTGTTCGCCACACACGGGACCCGGCATAACATATAGTGTTGTCAGTCTAATGTTGAGAAGGTGAAGATCATCAATATGCATGTCACACACATAACAATTATCTGTCTGGTGAATCACTCCAGAGAGTTTACGCAATCTGCAAAGAGATACACTGTCTTGCCTGGAAATTGATTTGAGAGGAGATATGGTATTGTTGTTCAATCTGGTGGCAGGAAATTGTGCGTTAGTCATATAACATGACCTGACATGACTGCAGATTTCTCTTTCACACAGTTTAGACGGATACCATGGAGCTTATAGTTCTATTGAATAATACGGTGTTGGGTGATCAACCACTTAAAAGAAAAACTATTCGTCTTAAGGGATGAAAAGAGGGGAGAGTTATCGCCTCCACTTCTATGACCCTTGACCTCCAGTGAACAATGTCAGCTCTTTTCATTTCAGTGTGTGGCTGTTGCGGATATCATCCGTGTCTTCCTCGTGACAACCACTGCCGCCTGTCTGTCTGTCTGTCTGTCTGTCTGTCTGTCTGTCTGCCTGCCTGCCTGTCTGTCTGTCTATCTGAGAGATGACGACCTTTTTTCCCCCGTCTTCACCTGTTCTGTCAATGGTAACTCCCACACGGCACTTCTCCTTGAGACAAACACATCTGGTAAACACATGTGGTCATCAATCACAAACATTAAAAGCAGTGATCAGGGCCATTTCCCTAAGGACCTCAGGCTTATGAAGAAATAAAAGAAACAATAAAACGTACTTGTTAGAATCGCTGAAAATGGACGTTAGTTTGTGTTGGGTTTATAGCTTTCCCCTAATGTTTGTGGGCACCACGATTGTTTTCTCCTTCCAATTTACTGTCTTATCTCTGAGCCAAACCATTCCAGGAAAAGTTGTTTAAAACCATGTGGCCCAAAAATGCAGCTCCTCTGGCGTTCTAGATGGGATTCTGTCTGGAAAAGCCCAGAGATGATTCAGAAAGAAAAGAGCGAAGTAGAAATCTGTGCAAATCCACTCCTAAATCTCTCTTTGTAGCCCGGGACAGGTTAAAATAATGATACGGTAGTATAAAATTGTCCAATGAGGACCTACCAGAGGATTTCATACTTGAGAATGAATAAACACGGCAAGATAAGGGGGTAACATTACAGTATCACTGTATAAAAAATGTTCTAACAAACAGAAGAAGCCTATTTTTCATACATTTTTATCTCTGACCATGGACACTGATGCCTATCCACTCATTCACTGGATAGAAAGCAGGGAAACGGGAGGCCTTTCCAGGACCCTCAAGAGGTCTCGCCTTGCACTCAGTCATAACTGTGGTATATTAGTCTTTAATACAGCTGACCTGCAGGTCACTGGACTTTAAGAGGGACCACAGGGAGGGCCACCTGCCATGCTTAGAAAGGGACCCTCATCTTTTCATTCAGTATTCACATTACGTGCGTCAACTTGGACCGCATGCAATCTTTTACCCAACTTGCAGTAACTTGGCGATACGACGAGGTAGCCGACATCATCCTCCTACCCACCTGTCATCTCATCCCCGCCCCTCCCTTTTCCGTGGAGCCTGCATCGAAACGGTTGCACAACATTCATGACGCATAGCGGTTTTGACGCTTCGACGAACATGACTCATGTTGCCCCATGGGTTAAATGATGAAACATGTCACATACTCTTTAATTTAATTCTGATTTATGAACCATTGTTTTGCCCATGTCTTCATACGTTCTGTGTGCCAGCGAAGTGGAATATCTTCACGTAATATTTCTTACTCCGCAATTTGTTTTAATCCGTAGTAGTGCTACGCTTTGAATGCAAAATGTTAAACGTGTAAAGTGTTTAAGTTGTCTAAAGCAAGTAATCGGATACGTTTTATAAAAGTTTAATGTGCAGGTAATCCAAGTTGATAATGTACACCACTGTCACAACAATAATGGTACAGCCGAAATGAAACAAAAGACCTCCAAACAGAGTAAAGAAATGGTACACTGATTCCTCCTGATAAGAGGCATGTCTGTGGGCTTTTTAAAACGGGAAATGTTCTCACACCTCTATTGAAACCCAAGAAAGAAGGTATAATATGTGGTGATGAAGTTTCAGACGGATAACAAAAGAACGGGTCAGAGAAAACGAGGTGAGGGACAGAAAGGGGGGAAAAAACACTACTTTCTACTCTTCTGAGGACCAACATGCCTTCACTAAGATGTGTAACATCCGAACTGTGGACGTTTATTTGTTAAGGGTGGAATTTTAAATTTAGTATGCTCTAGGGTTATATTTTTACGATTATGTTATTTTAGAAAAATTTGCAGTTTAGTTTGGTTAAGGTGAATAGAGGCTACTTTAAGTGTACACAGGCGTTATCTTTTCTATGTGTAAAGTTTGTTTTTTCATGTGTGATTCATTTGCATAATTTACAACATAATGTACTCATGAAAATAGGAGAATATTAAACCTGGATTTGGTTTGAGAGATCAGGTCAGACTTCGATCACGCCCTAAAATCCTGTATTACCATAGTAGCTAATTGTGCAAAAATAACAGTATGGGTAAACTCACTCTTACAGTAAGTGCATCTAGCCAACATTAAAAAGACAAATCTAACTCCAAATGCAAAGAAAGGCATCAATCTTTTCAAATATAATTCTTAGGGAGAAAGAGGAAAGATAAGTGAGCTGTTTTCATCTCAAGGTCGTTTGTATTAGAAGTACTGTAGCAGTTTGAATCTGGGCTTGTGTAGAGGAAGCTGAAGTATTGGGTTGCAGATATGTGATGAATGAGGTCAATGACGGAGCTCACAGGTATAGCATTGTAAAGTGTGTGTGTTTGTCCCTGTGTGCATGTGTGTGTAAGAAAGAGAGAGGGAGAGACTAAGCCGGAGAAAGTGGACCAGTAAGACAACCACAGTCTGAATCACACCGTGACAAGCAGGGAGGCGTGGTGCCGAGGGTGGGGCCGAGCTCAGGATTGGCACCGGCCCAATCACAGCCCATGTTGGCTCTATAAGAGGAGCCGGAGCCTCTCAGCTTCACAACCACTCAGGAAAAACTACATACCGTCTTCTGAGTCTCCTCGGCCTCTTGCAAGAAAACATGGGCAGACAGAAGGTGTATTTGGACAAACTGGCCCGGTTCTTCCAGATCCGGAACCTGCTGCTTCGCCAGGCCCTGGCAGAGTGTCTCGGCACCCTCATCCTTGTGGTAAGTGTGTGTGTGTGTTTATATAAATGCATGAATGAAATTGCTTCTTTTTTTAAAGCTAAGAGTTTATAATGTTCACCTTGTGAAATATGCATGATAGATAGATAGATAGATAGATAGATAGATAGATAGATAGATAGATAGATAGATGGATGCATATCTATGTAATAACAGCTGAATTCTATCGTTTTGTTATTACCATGTTTGAAGAGTGATTGCAGTCAAATTGCATGAAATGTAAAAATTATTGATAGACTTCAAAGTTAGAAAATGTCACTCTGTATTAGATGGAGTGTAAATGAGTTTTCATTGAGTTCAGAACAAACAGGTAAGTAACAGGTTGTTCAGGTCAGGACTGTGGACAAAACCGTGTCTATAGAAGATAACACTATTTGCTTGGCAGCTTGGATCCAGGATCCTGGAGCCGAGACCTCATGACATCCTCTCGTCACTTTGCAGTGTGTTTGGTGTCTGTTTGAATGTTAATGTCAGTGTCAAAGAAGAATGCAGTATCACAGGCTTTAAGCAACATACATGCACTTTTAAAAGGCACTGCATTTTGAACTCAAACCGACAACAAAGACAAGCTGAAATAGAGGCTCATCATCCAACTTTTCCCCAGTCATAAAAGCTATTTCAGGTCAATATAAAAATAACAACATGCATAGAAACATCTTTTGTTCAGGGAGTAAAATGGTTCCAGATGCTGGGCTCGGTACACTGACAAACAAAGGCTACTGTTCTATATAAAGCACTTTTTCTCACCGTCTTCGTCTTCGCACAAACTTGGCATTGGTTTAAAAATGAGTTTTACGGTTAATACTTTAAATACAAGTACAACAACCGGCTTACTGGGCAACCTAAAGGCTCCTGTAGTGGTTTAACATCCACATAGTGCACCTGTGCTGGGTTTAGTGACTCATTTTCAAAAAGCCTTTATGAATTCGTAGATGCATGCTACTTTTAGTTGAAGTTAACATTTTCATTCTCATGCATAATCAGAGTCAATGTGGAAAAAACAAGATTATTCAAATTTCCCTCGACCAGAGCTCAGTCAGAATTTCAAGATCTAATATAGAAATAAATAAATGATACAAACACAGACATGAAGTGGAAAACTACTTACTGGTACTTACATTAGAGCCATGAATAAAGATATTTAAGAATTGTTGTTAGTCCGGTGACTTATGAAAGGTGTGGCGGCCATGTAATTGGTGACACATGTCGATGGCAGCACTGGGAGGGACGGTACCGGATCAACAGGCATCCCATCACAGACCACATACTTTTAATTCCTCCATCAGAGATTCTCTCTCTCTCTCCCTATAGATATCAGCCTGTCATAGTTTTCTACTATGACGAAATCAATGAAGCAGACAAAATCAGCTGATGCAGGCCGCCCTGCAGGGGTGTGTGACGTGTGTCAGGGTGTGGCTAACTCTTTGTATTGATGTTGGCATCCTTGGCATGTGTCACTATCTCCTAGCAACGTGTAAGGCTTTATAAACAGGACATTTCAGGTTCTCATGCGTTAATTGGCCGGCCGTTAGCAATATAGTGATGCCTTTGGCTATCCTACTGTAACTGTTCTGTTAACCCCTCACTGCACCCTCGTAACATGCTCTTTATGTTCCACTTCAAACCAACCCTCGGGTCGCCGCAGGGCTTCTGGGGCTCCTCATCCTGGATTTGAAGAGAACACAGGGCTAGTGATTTAGACTGGTTCCAGGCCAGCACATACATTTTCTTTTTTTGCCTTCATCTCCTCAACAATTGCCAAATGTGTGTTTCAGTAGACTGACCGCTGTGTTTTTTTTTAATTAGCTCCCCGACTGTTAAAAGCTGGGAGTAGCTGCATGAATGCGTGACCGGCTGAATCGGCCAGTTGAATGTCGGTTGAGGAGGCGGTGTGGTTAACGTAACTCACTACATTATGACAGTAACGTAGCAATTCTTCAACACAGCCACTGGTGCATATGAGCACTTCTGAGTGGGGAAAGTGCTCATCCCGGATTAGGTGTTGCATTTGAATCAGACCTTTCTAAGCGGAATGTGATCTTTGTAAGGAAGTTGGCACTCAAAAGCTAATGGAGCATCATTTGTAACCTGATGACTCTGACTTTAAGGAAGTGTGAAGTGAAAACACAGAAGATTTATTCTAATTTATGGACGAGTAAAGTTAAAATTACAGACAACGATACAGAGACAATATCTAGAAAAAGTAACAGACATATTGTATGTTAAGAAATGATGGAAAAAGAAAATAAATAAATAGGATGGAATTTGAAAAATAATGAAATATTTACTCACAAAATGTGTCAAGAAGGGTCGCCACACTTTGTATATTGTTCTCTGCGCCCCGATTAGTATAACAGATTTCCTCTAGATTCATACAGGACGTCTCTGATGGAGTGGGAGTGGGAGGGAGGGGTGGAATCCTTCCACTTAAGGAACGGAGCTGTTTGATGTACAATTTTTTCCACTAATGGCTGACTTCATCAGGGGTGGAAAAGAGTTTAGACTGAGCTCAGTGATGATGAACTCTCCTCAGGCGCCAGACTCTGTGAGTGTGGTTCCCTCCAGCTAACCTCAACTTCTGAGTGTGACTGAAAAGCATCTCCGGCAGGGGGCTTTCACAGAACTGCAGCCTGGGCATGGACCACACAGATACCTAAACCCAACATAGGAAGATGACATGGGGAGACACACACACACAGTATGGCACCTGCTTGGCAGTATACTGCTCCATCTAAAATCAACACGTTTTTGGCCCATAAAGGCATATTTTCCCATATTCCGTCATCCAAAATGGAAAAGAGATTTTTTCCCCACCTTCCCTGGTAAATGAGCTAGGCAGCAGCAGCTACAGATATTTCCTAATCAAGCTCAACGCAATGACCTTTCCGCACATACAATTGACTGTACTCCTGTGTGCCATTATAAACACAATAGAGCTAATTTAATTCAGAGTAGAGCTCATTAAATGGATCTCTGTTCTGCCGGCTTCAATGATGGTGATCACGTTGCCTCATTTCACCCCCTCGGCTTGTCCTTGATCGACTGATCAACGTAGAGTAGTCGTGATTTTTTATATAACACAAGATACTGAATGCAGTTGGTGTTCAATCAATGTCCCTGAAGAATAAGCCATTTTTCCTTTTTCCCGTCCTAAAGTTTCTTTTCTTCTCTCTCTACAGATGTTCGGCTGTGGTGCCGTGGCCCAGCTGGTGTTGAGCAAGGGCTCCCATGGCATGTTCCTCACGGTCAACTTTGCCTTCGGCTTCGCTGCTATGCTGGGCATCCTGGTGTGTGGCCAGGTATCAGGTACACAATGTTCTACATCTCTATACCCTCTATATTGATGCACCTGGAGTCGTGAGTTTATATTGAGGTCATGTTGTTGCATTATATGGTCTATAATATGGTCCATGTACATTTTACAGGTGGTCACCTGAACCCCGCTGTGACCTTTGCCCTGTGTCTGCTCGGAAGAGAGCGCTGGAGAAAGTTCCCCATGTACTTCCTCTTTCAGACAATCGGTGCTTTCTTCGGTGCTGCAATCATTTTCGGCATGTACTACGGTAAGGGCCGGTTCCAGATGTGGAACCATATTAAAAGATATTCATTTTTTTTTTTTTTTTTTTTGGTTTAACAGTCTTTTAAAGAACCCGTTTGGACAAAAACTGTTTCGTGCTCTAACTTGTAGTTTTGTATCCTTAGACGCCCTGTGGGACCGCCCTGGATGTTTCACTGTGACTGGGCCTAACTCCACCGCTGGTATCTTTGCTACCTACCCTGGAAAACATCTTACTCTCGTCAATGGCTTCTTTGATCAGGTACCCCATTTGGAAAAAAACACAACAATTATAATTTCACCAATAAAAGTGATAAAACTCAGGCATCCAACTCACAGTTTCCTCTCTCCAACACAGATAATCGGCACAGCGGCACTGATTGTTTGTATCCTGGCTATTGTGGATCCATACAACAACCCGATCCCCCAAGGCCTGGAGGCCTTCACCGTGGGATTCGTGGTTCTGGTCATCGGTCTGTCCATGGGCTTTAACTCCGGCTATGCCGTCAACCCCGCCAGAGACCTCGGCCCACGTATCTTCACCGCGATGGCCGGGTGGGGCGGCGAAGTTTTCACGTAAGTGCACAAGCATTTTCCTGCATTCACCGTTAAACTTTCCAACACTGTCGCAGTGCTCACTAACTCTGGCATCACTCCTTCAGGGTGAGAAACGGCTGGTTCCTGGTGCCCGTCTTCGCCCCGTTCCTCGGCGCCATCATCGGCGTGGTGATCTATCAGCTCATGGTTGGCTTCCACCAGGAGGGAGAAGTGCGTGACCAGAAAAACGCAGAAGAGGAGAACGTCCGACTCACCAACGTCACGGCCGACAAAACCAAAGACGCACACTGAATGTGTTGGAGAGCTACACACTCTCAACACATGCACACTCTGTAAATACCGATACACGCCAGCATTTTTATTCCTTCCAGCCGCAAGTGTTTTCTTACAAACCAGTTTTGGGGTGTCTCCCAAATGAGCCGTGCGTTTATGAAAACAGGCCACCATCTTTACATTATCATGTGATTGTATTATATTGTAGAGAATGATTGTGTGTGAGTGTAGAGGGGAGAAACACAACTTCTGAAACACAGAATTACATTAATTCTTTTAGGAGAAACACATTTGGATCTTATGTGTCTATAGCACCGTTTTGAACAGTATTGTATTCTTTATACCAATGTAGTTTTATATCATATGAAATATGTTTTTAGACACACGTATCCCAACCAATTTCTATGCATTTCAGTCCAGAACCTTTCACTGTTCACATTTGAATTCAGGGAAATTGTCAGGAAATTGGGACATAAAATGTCTTCAACCTAAAAAAGTAAAATATTGAAGGATATTGTACATATTGAAATGCTTTTCATGTAGACTACATCAATGTCGAGGCTGATGTTTGGTGCTGACAGATGGTGGTGGAGCTAAACGCTACACTCAACATTCTACACTTGACCGCGGGTATCGAAAAGCAGCCACATTAAAGCTGCAGTCCGTTTATACACACTCACTCTGCCCCGTTAAAGTCCTAACCAGCAAGTCTTAGCCAAGCTGACTACTCGCACATTTGCCCTTTGTATGAACTTCATGTTATCAGATAAGGCCTTCTAATTTCATGCTTAACAGATGACAATGATCTGCTATGTACAGCCGAATACTAACTTTCTATAAATCGTGATTTAGCTGACCCTTACACACCTTGTATGTGACTCTGTGGTTGCTGTGCTAAACTGGACTGTGAGCACGTTGGTAGACTGTATGTAGGCTGAGGGGAAATGCTTTTGTACTGACATAATAAAGGTCTTGTTTTTGATCGTTGCATGAATGTGGATCGTGTTGCGTTCTTGTTACACTTCGTTATTGTTTGTCACTGATGCTTCTCACTTTCAGAGAGGGTGGGATGTAATCAGATTACACCGGAGCACAAATGGAAATACTAGAGTTACAACAGACTGCTGTCGTTGGGTCAGACGGGGTCAGCAACAGGTGTCTCCAAATCAGAGGACGAATCAGCTCTATTAATTATGCGTAAACATACAAGGAAATTGACGTCGCTACTAAAAGCTAGGATAATATAAATAAGGGAATAAAATGAGAAAATCTAACTAATAAAATGTCAAGAGTATGTATATGTAAATATGTCTCTGGTCTTATACAGTGTAGGATTTCTATTGACAGTGACAGATATGTACATATTAATATTCCTGCATTAAAAACGGTAAATGTAGCTATAACATTCTAATGGCAGCAGTGGTTTTGGTGGTAGAGGGTTACTGTCAGTGTTTGACTGATGTTCATCAGTGACGGCCAGTTATTTGTCAGGGTTCAAAAGTTCCTCACTGGTGAATGTAACCAGAGAAGGAAGAAAATAAACACACAAAACATACAACGTACCAGAGACTGACCATGAAATAAGAAATCCTTATTTTGATTCTATTTTAAATCCACATTCTTTTTTCTCCCTTGTTTTTTTCAAAGAAACAACATTGATATCCAACAGTGTTGCACATTTACAAAAGACTGGACTTTTGAGAGAATGTACCAGCAGTGTCCACAGTTAAGATGGAAACAAGACTCCATTGCTCCATTCAGTCAGCTGTGCTCTAATAATGACTTCATGTTCCCAAAAGGAGACCTCCTCCATCATTATGCAGTGCAAAGCAGTATTTTGCACTGCTATTTAAAGATTCCTCTTTATTTCCAAGCATACCTCAGTATCCACAGACCAGAACTGGGCCACTGTCCGCCAGTGCATAATTCAAATCGAATGACTTATTCCTCCATGCCAACGGTTCGTTTTGATAGAATTCTGCCTACCTGCCATTTATCAAACAAAATATGGAAACATGGGGAAAAAAATGCTTTGTCTTTATCCAGTTTTAATACACCCACTTTTTTTTCAAACAGACACATTCTGGATTATCACACAAAGGGTAAATCTGTTCTTGCAGAGTTTGGATACTGGCAATCGAGTATGAATCAACAGTTTTGTTCAATGACTTCCAGCAGGTCTAAGCAGGTCACCTTGCATGTGCAGAGGAGATTACAAGGCTGACTCCACACTCAACACTCACACGGCATTGTTGTCAAAACAGACAGGTTTAGACACATTTTCCTTTCACCTTGATGACAAATTGAGACCAAATAATTGAATCCAAATGACAAATTCTGTTCAGTGTTTGTATTATATGTATAACATGTGCAAGCATTGTATGATTTAGAAATATGATCAAAAAGCAAATTGTAAAAAAAAAAAGGCCACTCAAAGAGAAGGCAGGTCTGTTATGTTCTGTGGCTCTGATTGGCTGATTTAAGCTACAACATGTTCAATTAGTGTTAATTAAGAGAGTGAGGCAGAAAGAGGAAGGAAACCTTAGATAACTTGGCTTTGGGACTCCAGTTAGCAGATTTTGTTTAGACTGTGTGCATACAAGACAATCAAATAATTGATGGTCTTTCTGTGGTAAATAGAGTTTAAGTGGGAGAAGTAGTTAATGAACAATTTGTATTAAAAAGATGTGATAAGCTTTTAATGGCTCATAGCTTTTGTTAGTAAGGATTTTGGAAGGATGCAGCTGTAAATTCCATGAGTCAACCAAACTAGCCGCGTTCGGGGAGGAAAGGAGTTACCAATTATGACTTAGTGTCTATGTAACCTTAATTTGGAATTAAATATCATCCCCTTGTTAATTACCTGTTCTTAGGGATTTATTACTCACCACAATTCCGGTTCATGCTACCCATACGAGCCATTACAGGTCATTTGGATCATTTGGATTATGCCGGTTGTGATTGAACTAAACTCTTTGTAATGTTTTCATTACTTCAAGTGAGTAAATTCAGTGACAAAGGGTAATGATGATCATTCCTTCCATAAACTTTATAATTATTTGCTGTGGTTGAATATGTTGTATTTCCTTCCTGTTGCCGAACCACACCCACCTTCCCCAACACACCTTCAACACAAAGAAGGAACGGTTCAAGCGGAATGACCAAGTGTGTGATTCAACCCCTTGACACAGAAAGACAGAGTCTGTGCCGGTCGACCTCAAACAGAGGCAAAAACATACTTTACTGTTATCATGACAAGCAAAATAATGGTGAAAATGTAATGCCATGTTAGAAAAGTAATAAATTGAAGGGTTAATCACCGACTCTCCAACTCTCATCAGTGTCATTTTTGGCCACACCAGGCAGCTGTTTGCAGTGGAAAAGCTCCAAAAACCGACTGTCCAGTACCAGTGGAGCACCCAGCAGCTAAAGAGCAAACCATGAGTGAGGAAGAGAGGGAATACTAGACTTCACCAGGTGTGAATGCTGCAGCATTTACAGTTCCAACATTTTGGAAAATACTCTTATTTGCTTTCTTGTTGAGCGTTACATGAGAGAGCCTCTTGTTTGAGCGTTAGCTGTAGGCAAAAGGGAAGACATGCTGCTGTAGCTATTTCATGAGGTGTTGGTATGTAAGTCAGTCAAGCTGCTTCCCATCTTACGTTAGTTATGCTAATCGACCTCCAACACCAGCTCTATGCACGGAAAAGAGAGCGCTATGAATCCCTTCATGCAACTCTTAGCAAGAACGTAAACAACCATATTTCCCTCAAAATGTGCAAGAATGCAGAACATTACATCCATTGTGATGTGAACTCAGAGAATGAAAGCCAGATTTGTGTCATCGGATGGAGCATGTTGGAGCATCTTTGAAGAGAGAGCAGGAGTATTCAAAACAGTTCCATGGAATCAGAATTAAATACGCGTTTCACGTTTCTGCAAGTTGATGGCACTGAAACGGAAAAGCGTTTCTGATGAAATGGATAAAGGGTTTTCTGGAACTCAGGAAATTCACCCGAAATATCTTGATCTGCGTTGGAAGGTTGTCAGCAGTAACGTCAGACATACCTAATCTGCAGTAAATGGGCTAAAACACGCTAAAACTGCCAGCATGGTCCTTTAAAGAGCTGATCCAAGCAGCACTCACCAGCGTTATGGACATGTGTTTTACATCTTGAGGTACCTTGCAGGACCCAGTATAGTACGTTTGATATATTGTGTCTCTAAAATATATCGCTTAAGCCCTTTTCATTCTTGAATCATTATTTTAAAGTCCATAGGATTCCCTTAGCTCCAGATTGAGCAGCTGGTCTTGCATTGACTTTACTGTTGAATAAATGTCTGTAAATGTAATTTTCAATCTTGCTAAAAATGTAAAAACGATACGCCGACCTGTATTTATCTACAAAATAATACCAAAGGAAACGCTGCTTTATATTAATCTCACCCACATATGAAGCCCAGTTTCTATATCCTAGCATGAAACATACCTGGAACCTGGCTTTGTATTTATATGTTTTCTTCCAAAAACAGAATGCTTTCATGCTAAACCTGCATTATACCCTCAATATAGCATCTCACATACCAAGTTTATTCCTTTTCGTAGGATCTGGTACTGGGTATACCTGTAAAATCTCTATTGTATCCCTGAGGCCAGATTGTTCATGCCAGGGTCTCATCAAAGCATTTGCACCTGGCTATATTTCAGCATTGTATAACATTCCTTTTTCTCACAGGAAAAACAAGCTGATGGATATGTGGGAAACATCAGCAGTCTGCACAGTTTTATTACAATGGCTGAAAGAAAGAGACATAAAGGTGAGGTGCTCTGGTACGTACGTACATACGTATATATCTCACATGTTGTATGGAGCGTCTGGTGCAGGCTGGGACACTAATGGCCTGTTTTGTTTTGCGTAGTATGAAACACCTGAGGGTAGAGCCATGTGCAGGCCATGTGTGATAACAGCAGCTTTTACTGTGGAGCTTCAGTCAATCCAGATAAGACACACATCAACACGTTGAAGCTGCTGACTTTGAGGAACTCCTCGCGATTCCTTAGAAAATGAAACGGAGCGGCACTAAGAGCCAGATATGAGCAAACACAACCTGTGGGGTCAATACCAACCATAACATGGAGACAAAACACAGACACTTCACTAAATCCTCCTTTGTTAAACATGTTGAGCAACACTTATTTTGCTTTTAATTAGTTTAAACCGGGTCTCTACATTTGTTTTATTCAGTGCTTTCCAAACTTACAAAAATCTTGCTCACAAGCTGTATTTAATTCTCAGCAATGAAAAGAAGGGCAACAATCATGGCTATCGATTGGTCATTGTAACAACATAACTTGATGAACTTTCCTGACCTCACAAAAAATGGACAAAATCCTTTTCTTATCGTTGTCTGTTCAAAATTCAAATTGAGAAAATTAACATTTTTCTGACATCCGCCTTGCAAACGGCGGTGTTTTTGGATTTAATTTCCTTCATCCCGTGAGCGTCAATCAATGACAAATTAAAAAACAACAACAAACACATGCTCACAAGATGTTAGCATGCTTTTTTCTGGAATTCGCGATTAAACCGAAGAGCATCATTTCTTCATTGCTCCGGAGGAAATAGCGGATATTCATAAAACCTAGGTTCCTTAGAACACATCTGTTTATTGTTGCTCGTGTTCCTTCCTCTTGTCCTCCGAGTCTCTAAAATGTCATCCACACCACTTTACAACGCAAAGGCATTCTTACCGCTTCTGGCAGCTGAATGGTATTTATATAGAACAGTCTACTCTTCTGAGAGGTTACGTGAAGGTCAAGGCAGCCCCCTCGAATCCCGCTTCATCCCGTCTCACGTGGGATGACTGGGATTCTTCGGGATGAGCAGGATATAACTGTGGTTGCTTCTAGTGTCCAGACTCTTAGAAACAACTGTTCTCCCAACAAAATGGAGATTGTGCACTTCTCTCTCAGGTCACCAAACTTAACAGGTAGCAACAGACAATAATCTATTGTTTTAAGTTTAGAGCATAGATCGCTTCATCAATTTTACTTGAAAAAACCCCAGAAACGAGCAAAAGCATCACAAAAAAAGACTATACCATAATGGTTTTGCTAATGGACCGATGAATAAACCATTGTAGGGAGTCTGTTAAACCGGATATGTGATCTGCCAGGTATTGAGAGTGCTGAGTCAGTTCTCCTCTCACACACACCTCTTATTCATACAGGTGTCATTCCCACCCTGTTCTGCCTAACCTGCAAGAAGACACGTCCGCACAAATACAGTGCAGCCTGTCAGGGTTTTTGCTCCAGAGCACTGGATCTGAAATTAAATATTGACAATGCCGTCAAAGTGCCGACGTTCAGCTGTAAACAAGCTGAAACCAGCCCTTTACCCTCATAGGCATTGTTTTATTTCATATCCAGTGTGTTTCTGTGTTCCAGACCGTTTTCTGTACGGCAGCTCTACAACAAAACACACGTTTACAGTAATTACAGTATGAGCCAAATGATTTTGCAATAAAAAATTAATGAAGGAAAGAAAAGAACCCACTTTTCTGCTTTTTTTTCTCATCATGCATATGGATGTGGTTTGGAAGGGTGTGGGATGCCATGTCATTTTCAGGTTGCTGTGTGTACGTGCCCTCTCATTAGTATAAACACTACCAGCAGGGAAGACGGGGTGTCAGCTATAAGTCTGGTGTGCAAAAATGTCCATTAAAAACATATAGAACAGAGGCAGACGTCCTGCTTTTGACGAAGCAGCAGGTTTTACGTGTACGACCGTCGCTAACGTTCTTTCCTTCTGGCAGTGTTCTGTCCAAACACATATCTGTTCGTTATTGTTGAATTAAAGGAGAGATTAAATTCACCTACCCATCAACACCCAGGCCTCTCCCAAAAAACAGTAAACCGGCCTTCGGCTTTATATTGTAAACAGACTCCTCCTGCTGGGAAGCTTCCGTGCCACAGGGAATGTTCTCTAGAAGCCTCAACACCATCACTATCATGATGATCATCAACTAAACATACCTGTGATAACTGCATCCGTACAGAAGGTCTGAACTAATCACTTTAAATGGTGCAACCATTCTCCTCCCCCCCATTCAGGATACCATTAAACTATGGGAAAGTGTTGCCTGGAGGTTGCCACTATGTAGTGATAAAAACAGTACAAGCCAATTGTATATACGGTATATATTTTATTAGCTAGTTCACAGTATAAAAATATTTTTTGTTAAACAAAAACTAACACATTTACCACAAACTAGTGGCCTACCAGGTTGCCACATACACATAGTTAATTGACAAAACAATATCCACTCAAAAGCTGGTTCTGGAGCGTTCAACTATCTCCATGGTGAACTTTGAGCAGATGAGATAAAAGTGCCCCGAATAAAAGCCCTCAGAATAAAGGAAAGTTTAAACATCTACGATTCCGTGACTACTGAGCAAAGTTCATCTGCTGGTGAAGTATGTGGGCTGAGGTTGAAAGCTCAAGTAGACCTTGAGTGGAGATTGTTTTGTCAACTGCTGTTTCCAAGGCCGAGAATGGACAGTTAAGCTCAAGTCAACGTTATAAGTGCTCCCTCTACTATTAAATCAATACAAGTTTGCGTAACGTCAGTAAGCAAAGTGCATTATTCCTAAACTAGGTTAGGATTTTCTTCTGAAACATCTTACAGACTATAAACCTATGATATAGAGTACACTCTAGAACTATGTTCTAACAACTTCCATCAGTGTTCCTTACAACACAACACAGACAAGTGATTAAGGGTGTGAGTCTCACGAGCCAAATTGTGTCTTGATATGCTGTTAAGCTCAATGTTAAGTCAAGCAACATCAAGCAGTTTTCCAACATCAAAGTGGGGATCGATGATGATGTAGGTTAGGCTTCGGCAAACAGCCATTATTCTCCTATGTATTTATCCAACGACAGGCCTGAGCTATTGGTTACTTTGTTGAGCCCTTGAATTGTACTTATAGTAAGCCAACAAACAATATCTGACTGCTTAAACATTCATTTTTACAGTCCTTTCATTCAACAGGCAACCCCTTAAATCTCAAACAGCAGAATTCAGCAGAATTTGTACTTTTGCAAAACTTATAATCCAACTCATATTTTAACTTTTTCTATCCTGGCAGCTTCACAACAGCTTTTATCTTCTTGTGGCAGCTAAGTCAAACTGAACCTGTCTACTGATCCATGAGCTCTCAATTTTATAAAACAGCCCCAGGCACAAAAACGTATTGCTTAGTTTTACTTTGACGCCAACAGTCTGAAACAGATCAGAACACTTAACCTTATTTCACCTTTTTTTCCTCATTTCTTTCTTCCCTTCAGATACATTCAACAGAGAAGATACATGACCGTGCACGAACAGTACAACCTTCAGCGGGCCTCGTACAGTGGAGTAACAGTGCCATCCTTCCACTCAATCAGGATTTCTCCTCGTTGTAAAGTGGGGGAGGAGTGTGGGAGGCGCATGGCATGCTCAGTCAGAGGGGCTCTTTCACTGGACGCCGGGGACCCAGGGACACTCACCTCTGGCCTCGGAGTGTATGACTTCAAAACACACACCACCTTCTTCCTTCTGGCACAGAAACACAGAACAGAACACAAAGTGGGTGGAGGTACAACATTTTGCTTTGTTCTTATTGAAACAAACTTTTTTTTATCGAATGTGGGTCTCCAACGCACAGGGTGTCAGCTGCACGGAGCAGGTTAGGTAGACCCGTTATGTCAGTATGCCCTTGCTTGAGTTAATTAAAAGATACCAGAGTGATGCCTTAAACTTGCTCCAACATTAATCATTTACAATGACAAAACAAAAAAAGCAATTAAATGGATGCATAAAGATACAAAATGTGTTATATATTTCAACTTATCTTTTCAAAAGTGCATTTATATAAATAATAATACATACTTGTGTGTGTGTGTGTGTGTTTAGCATTCACCTGTTGGAGTAAACATTAAGGATTAGAATCACAGTCCCCAGGACCAGAGCCAGAGAGCTGAGTACCAGCATGGTTATCTTCCAGCCCATCCCTAAACACACATACACAGACCGAGCAAAACATCATTCACGTAACACAGCACATTCATCTCTTTCTAATTTATTTTTCTTGCATTTGTTAAAAGTCTGTCAAGACTTTGAACCTGCAAATAAAGAAGCCCATTGAAACTCCTTTGAAAAAGACTGTCTGCAACACGCCCACCATAAACGTTGCTGTCAAGTTTTACAATCATCCATCTCCACCTAGTGGTGGAAAAGTAACTACATCTTTACTGAAGCTTTTATGCCAGCTGTATGTCTGATAAAATCGGACATACAGAGCATGCATTCAATATTTTTGATCAATTTCAGTTTAACAGCCTTACCATAGTCCATACTGAAGAAGACCATGGTGGGATCTGCAGGGGATTTGGTGCTCAGTGATGAAAGAGGCACATCCATTAAAGGATATGTTCCCGTGACCTCGAATGCCATTATACCTTCAACTGAAAGTAGAGGAAAAAGAAGAATAAACGACTCAAATAGAAGAAACGATCACAACTGAACACCATATGTTATATGTCCCCCCCTTCCCCCTTTAATGGAGGAAGCGATGGTTGTGTTTGTCCTGATCCATTAGTGTGATGAAAATCTGTACATGCAGCACCAGTCTGATGCAAAAGCACCATGAATCAGCATAGCAGTGATGCTGTTTCATGGAGTGGTTGGCTGCCTTCCAGTAAGAGAAAAAAATATTGATTGGTCAAAAGTGCACTTGACTTAATTAGGGATGTTGTAATCTGCAGGACACATCATGCTAATGATATCAGATACAGCACATGGACTTTTCAAACACCAAAAAATATTTTAAATTCATGTATTTGGAGGGGCTTTTGTCACATTCTGTAGGAAGACAACAATCAGTAAACTCTACTAGTGAGAAACGTTAAGGCCCTTACATGGTTTAGCCTGTCTGCGTAAATCAGAGATGGCACTTGGAAAAGGTTCCAACGATTTCCCCAAATTGTGGTGAGATTGGTGTTGGTTGTCTCTCCCTTGGCACAGTGTCTGGTTGTCAAGTGGCCGCCATCTACTGCCAGGCTTGTAAAGAAGGCGAGTGAAAACAACATCACGCATTTTCATAGACTTCCTCGTACTGGGTAATCATATTCTACAAATATACTGACCTTCTGTTCCTTTAAAATATTCATACCTGCTTATGTTCCCTTGAAAGGAAGACCAGAGATGACTCTTGCGTGGCACTGAGGTGCAGACCCCTCCCCATCAAAGTGAGCTGGCCCTTCTTGGAACAGAACCACGCCTGGCCTACATCCACCGGCGCCACTCCGACACCGGCCTCGTCACTTTCGACCCGTAAGACGCAGGCCTGCAGCTGGACACCTTCGTACTGCTCTCCCGATGCAGTCAGGCACTCCCCGGTGTGGGGATTGCTGAGAGCGTGGCTGTCTGGGAGCCAACGCCATTCCTGTAAGGCTGAATGTGGGCTGCAATCGCCCAGAGATACTCTACCTCCCGAAGTTCCTTCCCGCACCTGCAGACATTTACCCAGCAGCTTGTTCTGAATCTTTACGCCAGATGCCTCTGTGGAGGGGATTAAAACGAAAGGGCAAATTCCAAACTATCATAAACTTCTCAGCCATTGTTGTTATTTGAGAAGTAACATTTTTAAATTAGAAAAAGAAAACAAATCATGCTAGTCAATTTATAATATGATATGGCAGCATGTATGTGACATCACATCCTTCAAATCCAGGAACTCACCTGTGATCTGGTGAGCTTCACATTACGTCACCGAGGAGATAGCGGTGAGTTTACAATGACCACAATATGCTAGTTTTAAGAGATGGAAATGTATGTATTTTTTTGCATCTTGACAAACACCTGTTAAATTATTACTTCGGAGGTTTTAAAAGTTAGTGTCTTGTAATACTCTAATCTACTTATAACTGAAAATGAACAAAAAAAAGTTATTTATCTCAACGCAACTTTCGCAAAGTATTAAAGGTTAGCTTAAGTAGCGTTTAGCTAGGCCTTTGCTAAAAACGCAGCACGTCGTGAGTTCGGGTTACGCTATTTAATTTAGGAATTAGCGTAAACGTCATTCATCGTCACGTCAACGTTAGCTTAGACTTTTGGCTAACTATACGACGATTCTCGGCTAACGTAGAAAACGTGAACGTTAATACGTTAGTGTCCGTTTGAATTAGTTTTTGTCTCATCAACTGTGAGTCATCTGGAAAACGACCAACTTCAACCAAAACGCGCTGGTAAGCAATTATTCGCCATCTTTACGTAACAACTTTTAACGTGTTTTCTTACCTTTGAAAATGACGAAGACGAGCAAAAACACACACGTTAGCCTTCGTCCCATGGCGATGGCGATGCCGGACACTGATAGTTGTGTCGGTGCATCCAGTCGGCGACGGTAGCAAGTGCAAGTAGGCTGGAACAACAAAAACCCTCCCTCTCTATGCGTCCATCACTCGGTTAGATGAATGGAGGATCCAAGCATTCCTGCTCTTCAGGCACAATCCCCCAAAAGTGTGGGTTTTCCTTTTGAAACGGTTCCTCTCCCCGTAACTATGGTGGTCACTAAGCAGCCCCCCTCCCCTCCTCTCTCGTGGGCCGCTGTTGATGCCGGACTTCATTTGTTTTCAATATTCCGTTACTGTCTTAAATTAGGCTCCTCTGTCTTGTCACAGCCGCACGGACTACCAATTAGATTTCGAGGGCATAAATCTGTTATAAGAAGAAAACAGTGTTCCACAGCTGAATAGGATCGCCCACTCGTTACTGTGAGGAATGGGACAGTTTATTTTGGAGGTGGGGGGGCTGCGTGGTCACATGATGTTTTTCTCCATCACGATGCAACTCCAAAGCATGTGAAAAGCCTTGATCAAAACAAACATTAAAACCTTCTTTTTATTTCAATATTAAACATGTTACCTTTTTTTTTGCTGGTACAGTAACTTGTTCAACATTTGAGCACTGAGAAGCCAGGAAAAACCAGATCATTTGGTCAACTTAAAGTTTTCATATAATAGAAAAACAGTGGCATGAAATAGAAAAACAGTGGCATGAAATAGAAATGAATACATATCTGCATTAAAAAAATAAGGAACAGAGAAAAAATATGCTTTAACAAAACAAAACCTTAAAATATTCTGCCCCACAGTGAAATGAATGAAGGACACAGAGGTCATTTTGCTAAATTAGACTGTACATAAAACATTTTCTGGTAAAAATAGTTACACGATAGTATAAATACAGAATGCATTTTCACATTTGTAAACACCAAATACTTAACATCATAAATGGCTCAAGTTCCCATCAAGCTGATTTGCTACTAAATGAAGTTCAGTTTTTGTTATCCCACCCAGTCTTAGAGTTTAGAGGAGGCTGGGGGGAGGAGAAAAGGGCAGCGTAAGACGAAGTTCTTGTATCTCTTGAAACGGAGGAGCTGTGGGGGCTTGAGGCGGCACTGAAGACATGTCTGTTGTTGGATCGGCCTGTTGTGGCCACTGATTAGTAAATGCACTTGGCGTGTCTGCATGTTGAGTATGATCCAGTGCCGGGCACGCATAGGCACCTGAAGCTGCAGGTACAGGATTGGGTCCAACGGGGAAGGCGGGAGGAGGGAAGTCGCTGTAACTCGGGGCCCCGACGGCTCCGGCTGGATAAGGCCCCACAGTCTCACCAGGGTGAAGGGGAGCAAAGCCAGGAGGAACAACGACTAGTGGAAACACCACCTCTGGGTCAAAGGCAAAACTGATGTCCAAATACACCTGAGAAACACACAAAAGACACATGCAGGCGTAAGATTTATCACCATGTATGGAACTACAGTAATTAGACTTGATCATGCTGTCTGATAAACATGATTACAGTCTCTTATCATCCTGGAAATGTTTATACAGCATTTTATACGTCAACTCTATAAGCTGTTGTGCAGTTTTTTTTATTTTTTTTTATTAACCTTTATTTTTCCAGGAATATTCTCATTGAGATTCAAAATCTCTTTTTCAAGAGAGTCCTGGCCAAGAAGGCAGCATACAAACATTTAAAGTTTCACATTAAAAACAACAAAAACACAAAATTTCACACTAAAAACAGACACAAACACAATAAAAAGTGACAAAGCATCAATCTAATTGGCAGTAAGTCAGTGTCCAGTTTGTGGTTAAATAGTCCTTGATCCTGCTTTTGTAATTGTTCAGGGTGATTAGGGATTCCAGTTTAAGGTGTTCCTGTAGCTTACACCATGATGACGGGGCAAAAGATTTAAAAGCACTTTCACCAAACGTAGTGCGAGTCCGAGGAACGTTATACATAATCAAACTGCTAGACCGAGTGATACGAGCACTGTTTGTTTTAGGAACCATTAGAGAACACAAATACGGAGGCAGATCGTGCAATATTGCCTTATAAAGAAACATATACCAGTGTTCCATCCTACGGGTGTATAAGGAAGACAGACCAACTTTCTCATACAATTTACAACGGTGTGTTCGGAAGCCAGAGTTTGAGACAAACCGTAATGCTGCATGGTACACAGAATCTAGCATTTTCAGAGATGATGAATTTGCATGCATATATAAAATATCACCATAGTCAATAACAGATAAAAGAACGGCTTGGACAATTTTCTTCCTGGCACCAAAAGAAAAACAACATTTATTTCTATACAAGAAACCCAGTTTAATTCTTAGCTTTTTAGTAAGACACTCAATGTGGTTTTTGAAAGAGAGATTTTCTTCTAGAAAAAAGCCCAGGTATTTGTAGGTTGCGACTCGCTCTATCACTTTGTTGTTTAGAGTAACAATCTGGTTGTCATCCATATCTGATTTTATATTACTTCTTGTAAAGCAGATCATTTTGCTTTTGTCAATATTTAGTACAAGTCTTAATCCATGTAGGTTTTGCTGAACAACATTAAAAGCCGATTGGAGGTCCTTAGTTGCACTTGCTAAGGATGAAGCAGAGCTATACATAATGGTGTCATCTGCGTAAAAATGGAATTTTGTATTTGTAACATTGCAACACAAATTATTAATATAAACTATAAATAAAATAGGACCCAAAATGGATCCTTGCGGGACACCATAGTGTATATTCTTACAGCTAGACGATAAACCGTCAGCTTGGACACTTTGTGTTCTATCACTCAGATAGTTCTCAAACCATTTAACTGATTTTGAGGAAAATCCTATGTTCACTAGCTTTTGTAATAAAACAGAGTGGTCGACTGTGTCAAAAGCCTTTGATAAGTCTAAGAATAGTGCAGCACAGTGTTCTTTCTCATCAATTGCTGTTATTATGTCATTTAGAACCTTCATTGTAGCAGTGACAGTACCATGTTTCTTTCTAAACCCGGATTGCAGATCATTTAGAAATACAATTTTTCGATAGAAACTCCTTTAACTGATTACTAATAAGTCCTTCCAAAATCTTGCCAAGCACTGAGAGTTTGGATATAGGCCTATAATTGTTAGGGTTTGCTGGATCACCACCCTTCAGCAATGGAACAACGTTGGCTGCCTTCCAAATTTTCGGAAGGAGACAAGTAAAAATGTCACATTAAATCACTATTTCGCCCCCTTCACAATATATTTTACCAAATTCGGAATAGTTATGTTTTATATTAAAATGTTGAAGCAAGAGAGTCAACTGCGCAACAATGACGGAACTTCCAATATGTTGCCGCAACGTGGCTTTTACATGATGACGTACCTTGACGTAATAGTCAACTGAGAGGATGTCACAATTGTGGATGGTGAAATTGGCATCTGCAGGAATCTTCATTTCGCAGGAGACCGTTTGCTCTGAGGTCAGAGAGATAGGATTCCCAATCATTTTGCACAGACTTTGGTCAACGGTTTCGGTGGAGCCACTGGCGCTGTACACTGTTAGCTGCTGAAAACTGAACTTGGGCCTCACTTTTTTTGAAGAGGAGTTGTTGATTTTGGCAACAACAGACAAAGTGTCACCTATCAAGAACAAAGCATAGGTTGTTTTTTTATAGAAGGATGTCAACACAATAAAAAAATATATACATTCCATGTACTGTATGTAGTAAGCTGGAGTGACTTTACCTGGAGAGCAAATGTATGTGTTAATGGTAGCAGTCATTTGGACCTGCTTTTTGGAGAAAACGCCCAGCTCTTTATCCACTGATCCAGACTGGGGTTCACACTGGAACAAATCATACAAAGAGACATTATTTCACATCAATGCAGCTACTCATATGACTGAAATCCAAAGTTCAGGATAAAATATGGCCATCCTGCTGTTAACCTTTTTAGAGGTGTGCATCTTCACTGCCCCCACGATTCGATTCGATTACGATTCACCAGTCTACGATGCGATTCGATTCGATTCTACGATGCATCTTGATTTCATCCTCAATTTTCTATATTACCACAAATGGCTTTTTCATCAATTAAAACAAACAGTCAGATAAATATGAACTCTTTATTTAGAAAGCTGCTTTTAAATTCAGATGTTAACAAATTTCACATGTTTTGTTACATTAAGTTGTAAAGAAAAATATAATTATAGGCCAAGCCTACCAACGTGTTTTAATTTGAATTCCTCATTCACGTTAATGACGGCGCTATAAAGCCGTAAGTCCTTCACTAAGCTCCTACACACCTATCCTCTGGGCTCTCTCGGACTTGGATGGCTTTCTCACGGACTCGTCGATCTTTGGCTGTGCTGGTTCAGTAGTTTTCTTTCCGTTGTGACCAGAGGCTAACATTAGCTCAGCGTGCCACGGGCTAATGTGGTTCCTCATATTAGCGGTGTTACCGAAGTATTTGAATTTAGCGTGGCGAGTTTTACAAATAGCATGGGTCTTGTCCAGTTGTCCTCGCGTCCCAGCAGCTTCATGAAATGCGAAATGTTCCCAGATATCCGCTTTTAAATTGTGTGGATTTTTTTTTTATCGCGCATCGGCTACCGCTACTGCGTTCCCCCATGTTATGATGGTGGCTTTACGGTGCTCGCTCGCTTGTCCGTCCTTCACCCACAATGCAACTTGAACTTTACAACTTTATTGTCCAGCAGAAACGGGAAACGCAATAATCGATTATGTGACGTTACTGCATCGATTCAGAATCGTCCCATTAAGCATCTCGATGCATCTTTGAATCGATTATTTTCTGCACCCCTATAACCTTTGGATTAAGCCATCATTGACAGTTGTCACCATAAAAAGGAACTCTTTAACATCCCTCCCTTAAGAGGGTGTTGAGCAATAGTGTACTCTCTGATTCTCTCACAGGTTGTACTATCCTATCAATCAATTTCATACACTCCTCACGGCATCTACTTTTAGTGGAAGCCACTCCACTTCCTCTTTATCCAAACCCCTTTTGTGGTCTCTGTTTGTTCAACATTTAACATATTGTACACTTTCTCAGATTATGGTTGTACCTGCTCCCTGCCACCGATTATATTATCCTGTTGGGTTCAAATTTTCTGCCAGACCTCATCATGACACATTCTGTATACAACTGTTTCCACACTTAACTCTTCCCTCAACCCCTCTATTTCAGTCGTTCAGTTTTAGTCATCTTTAGTCACAGTAATTGTTCTCTTAAATATTTTCCTCATCCAAATATTAAATTTAATATAGAAAGTTTATATCAAATCCATTACATGTATGATTGCAGTCTCCCACTTACCATTACTTGGGGGCTGGGATGTGACTTAGAAACAAATTTGAACTCTTTTTGTTGCAGAGAAGACATCCGCCAGCGCCTGGACAGCTTTGCTTCAAGCATGTAGACAATCTTTCCATTGAGCCCCTTGAAGGATGACGGCATGTCCCTGTAAGACAGAGCGGGCCCACAAATACAGTAATGTGTAAAAGCAAACATGACAAAATATAGGCCTGTAAGATGCTAGAAATGCCTGCTTACCCCTGTGGGATTTGAAACCCAAACTTAAAGTGATGGATTCCTTGGGACAGCACAGTGCCTGCAGAAGAAGTGAGAATGATTATCGCATCTTGTTTTTTACCTGACAGTGTCTTTTATTTTCTAAGCAAGGACGTAGAGAGATGTGGTTCCAGGACTTTATAAAGCATAATATACAGTATAGTGTACGGGTAGATCAGACTCATTTAAGATGCATTTTAGGTTGTCAACACTGGAAACTATTACCCAATTTTGATTTAATTTGGCACATAAACCTTTATATAATGAGTTACATATTTAATTACAAATAATTATTTGTAATTTTACATACATTTGTGATCAAAGAAAGCAGAAACTACTGTAAAAATATTATAGTAATATTACTGTACCAAAATTAGAAATGAATGTAATGGTCTATGATTGGCATCATTCTTAAAATATAAATGATTATTATTATAAATGATTATCTATTGTAATAATGTAAAGTTATTTTCCATAAAATTAGGATTTCTTTAACAATATACCGTTGGCTTCTTCTGCAACCAAGATCGCCTTGAGTTTGAAGTATCTCCTTTTCTCGCTGTACGTTGTCTCGTTATCCCCGCTGCCCTCCGTCCAGCTCACGCTCGCGTCGCCTTTGGCTTTCACGGTCAGGTACTTCACTTTGGTGTCTTTTGTCAAACTGAAAGTGACTGCGCCTGCGATGGTGTCTCCTTCGGAGAAAGTTTCCCCCTTGTTGAGAGCTTCATAAACCAGATTGAAGTCCTTTATCGGAGACATGTTGGACGTCCGTGTCCCATCTGTGGCTCCGCAGCACGACAGCTGACTGACTGCGCTCCTGGTGACTTTCCACCGGCTCTTACAGCCGGATGTCAGCGGCTACGCCCGCAGATTGCGTCAAAACAAAACATCCGATATTGCTCCAGAGGGGTATTCCACCAAACTCGCTACATAAAGCGGCGCTTACCTGGTTAAGCCTGGTTAGAACTAACGCCAACTTCCACTTGCGGCTAAACCCGTTCCATTAACGCATTTCAGGCGCGCCTTGTTGAGGGGTCCGTGTACTTTGCGGCCAATGGATTTTCGTTTTGAAATGAGAAAACCAAAATCGGGAAACGAGCTGTTTCCCGATTACCATATAGAGATAGGAAAACAAAAATCCGAAAATGACCCATTTTCCGAATTTTGTTTTGATAATAGAAAACGGAAAACGGTAAAACGACCAGTTATCTGATTTTCTTTGATGTGCTTAAACATGGACATGGGGAATTAAAATACTGCGTGGAAATCTTCTTTCTCAATTTTGCGAAGATTTTTGTGTTGTGACCCGGAAGCTATCAGTAGTTGGCGGTGTATTTAATTTGGAGCCAAGCTATCAGTAGTTGGCAGTGTATTTAATTTGGAGCCAGACATCCTTGAGACGCACCTCAAAATGGCATTGCACGAATATGCAGGTTTTATTTCAGAACACCGAAATAATGGAATGTCCTGTGGGGATATCGCCACTGCGTTATGCACCCAGTTTGGAACTACACGGGGGTTTTCCGAGAGGAATGTGCGGAGGTGGTGTGCTGAGCAGGGGCTTGTCAGGGACTTCTGCCCTGATAGTCAACTTGAAGTTGAAGTCGCTGAAGGTATTCTCGAGGTAGGTTTTTTTTTTTATCATCCACCTTTCACGATTACCGCTTTTGTTAAACATACAAAGGAATGCTACTCTTACATAAAAAGCTGACCACAGTTATATGCAAAGTCGGGCATCTGACTGGTGCTAATGCAATTTATGGATTTAATTCATAAACACGTTGGTTGTTAATCAACAGAAAATATTTCTGTATTTTTAAAAAATGCACGTCTTAATCACATTATTATCAAATGTAACATTTAGTATAAAATTTACATTTAAACTAAGATGATTTATTATTTATAATTAAATATATATATTTAAGCAATATAGTAGGCTGCGAGTGGGGTAGGTAAGGGATATTCCCACGGGTGGTGTTCGGCCGTAGGTAACAGCAGGTAACAATATCCCTTACCTACCCCAGTCGCACGAGGACTATATTGCTTTTATAAAACAATTTTATATTCAACCAATTAACATTTCAACACGAAGTTACTGATTTAAAAAATGTTAATTTCACCATTGTTTCTCCGCAACAAAAAATAGTTCCAGTCAACGTCTTGGTTTGGAATTACAAGAACTAACAGTTATCATCAACGCGCTTTAGAGTGTTTCATCGCAGAGTGATTTATTAGCTGTGAAAGTCCGAGTTGGGATGTCCTGGGATATTCCAACTCATGGAACGTCTCTCGTCCAATCAGAAACAGCTTAATAACTTGATAGAACCCAATTGTTTTGTATATATATTATGTATGCTAAACATCATACCTACCCCACCCCCCAGACTGGATCGTCTTTTGGTCGAAAAATGATGACTGGATATCTATCCGCAAAAGGGGTTAAAGCTTCTGAAGGCAGAGTGGGCAATGTGTTGAGAAGTATTCATCAACCCTACCACATTGCAAGACAGCAGGTAAGGGCAAATAGCATTGTGTTTTCTACATTTCAATAGAACATACGTGTTGAGATTCTAATCATACGAATGAAAGATTATTGAGTTTTTATTATAATGTAATTCTTATATTTTAGGGTGCCCGGAATCTGAACCCCATACCCTACAATGCAGAATACATGGGTCACAAGCTGCATGTAGATCAGAATGAGAAGCTTGTTATGTTTGGAGTGACTCATGTTATGGCCATCGATGGTTTCAGCAAGAAGGTGGTCGGTCACTCCACCATGCCAATAAAGAACAACATCGTGATTTATGAGGAAGTATACCGGTAAATTAACTTCACAGACTTTGTAAGGTGGAACCCAAAGTTGTCTCCTTAGGAGGACCCAAACTTGAACAAGTACATTAAAAAAGGTTAAAACCTAGATTTGTAATATGGAAATAATTAATTTGGAAAAAACAAAACTTTTTCCCTCTTCCAGTTTCTTAGTTCATTTTCCAGTTTTACTATTATTGATATCATTCCAATTTTGACCAAAAAATGTAATTGTCACTTTAGCTGGCCATGGCTAAGAGACTGATGCTGTTTATGTATATTTTATGTTTGTCTGTGATTTATCTTCAGGCCTGCTGTTCTTTCCTATGGACTATGGGACCAGGTCAGAGTTGACTGTGGGAAAGAATTCTATCTGGCTTTATTCATCCAGGAAAAACTGGCAGAACATCGACACAATACTCAAAGGCAGCCCTACCTTCAGACACCTTCTACAAGGGTAAAATAAATGTGTTGTTAAAAATGAATCCTGGTTTCTCGCCATTGAGGCTTATTTCTAATGAGGGCAGGCAGACTGACACTATCCTTATAACCTGCACAGAACCATGTGATAGAGAGAATGTGGTCGGAGGTGAATGCTCGAGTCAACTACCCTTTGAAGACAGCTCTGGTACAGCTGGTGGACCAGGAGGAACTGGACATGGAGGACAACACATCCAGGTATTGTGTGTCGAACCTGACATGCCAGCTGGCTAGGATTGGCATCACAAATGTCGTACAGGCATGGAATGCACACAGGATCCCAGGTATGATTAATTTCATTTTACTGGCTGTATTACAGGCATAACTTGCTAATAAAGCAGTGTAAATTAATTTTGATGTTCTATTGTAGAGTTCAATCTGAAATGGATTCACAAATGTGTAGCTCAAATTGCAACACTGCAAATCCAGTACTTTCAATTAGTAAAACATGTTATTAGTTAGAATCAAGTTTTTTGGACGTTGACCATGTTCTTGCTATTTTAGATGACTTACAGGTTTGGAGTTGAATGTAAATGAATACATGCTCAAAGCACAGACATTCATCTTTAATTTTAGAGCATTTACATTGGGTGAATTTTGTAGGAATGACCCCCATCTGAATGAAGCTTAGTCATTATTGTCAACTCCAATATGCTGTGAAAGACAACTAAAATAACAAGTCAAAACATCATTGGCAAAATGATTACCTCCCCACAAGTGTAACCCCTTTAATCTCACTACTCACTTTACTGTCTTGCAGGAAGGGGAATACCAAAACGAACTGGCTAAAGAAGGGTGTCCTGCAAAACTTTCTGAGGACCTTCTGCCAGTCGGTGCAGTTGCAGCTGACCTGTATCAGCAGGAAATGGGATCAGCCTTGAAAAGAGAATCCATTTTTGGAAGTGATCCTTTCCCCTCTGAAGAAGCCCAACAATGGACTGAAACTGAGTTTGGTTCTCTCTTTGATTTGCTATCCCTCTACCAAAATGTGGTTAACCATAACTATGGCCCTTTTAAAAATGCAGTGAGGTCTCTTATTGATATCACCTCAAGACATGTGCGACCTGTTACACAGTGACCTGCAATGTTCAATGAAGAAAAATAACATTTTATTACAGTGACAAAGTGGAAGTTGTCTTTTTTTCTTTTTTTTTTAAACGGTCACACAATATAAACATTACAACAAACAACATCTTTCTGGTCATGTACCCATAATAACATCCAACAAACAAACTGAGGTAGTTCCAGTAATGTAAACATAACAAACAATTGTCTATCAAATCTATTCAATTATTCTCTCCTTGAAAAGTGACAAGGCAGCAGAGAGACCCTTCACTTCATGTATTTTATTTTCAAAGTCTCCTGCCCTGCATTTCAAGCAGTGGTCTGATGTGACTAACCACAGCTCCACACAGGTACGACATCCAATTATCGATTCACAGCATGTGGCGAACATGGGATCTGCCATTACAGCTGCAAGGTTAAAGAAAGATACATTATAAATTGATGCAGAAAATAACATTTAATTGTTAGTTGCAATATAGAAGGAAATTCACTGTAAGCAATCAGAAGTGTGTTTTATCGCCGAGTGAATGTTGAAGATGGCGATGAACACCCGTGACAGCTGGTCAGCGCAGTGCTTGAGGGTGGCAGGTGGCTATGTTTTGTACTGTAGAATGACCTACTGTTACATATCTTACACGTACCTTTACACACAAGACATGCAAAGGCTTCCTTTAAGGGCTGCAAACCAACATTTGCCATGATCTCCTCCTTTTGAGACTTGGCCAGCTGAGACAGCTGGTTGATTGAATCAGTGACCTCTTGGAGACTCCCGGCGGCTTGCTTCAGCTGGTCAACACGTCCAAGGACCTCCTGCAGGCTTGAATCTCCATCCCTTCGACTTAAATGTATGAACAGAAAAGGAAGGATTAAAGATTTTTTTCAGATGGTGCATATGAACAAATGTTTGAATATCTTTCTGAATATTTTATAAATCTTTATTTTACTCTGTAAAAGCGTCAACCTATGAGACATTGTTGTCATATAATTGAATCATAATGACTTCATTCATGATCACTCAAAAAAGCAGACCAAATTAAGTTCAAATAATAATTATTCTTCCACTCTACTTTCTTTTCTTTTTCCTTTCTTAACTTTTGCATTACACTGGTATTTCCTTCAGGAAGTTTTAGTTCATATATGAATTTGCCTACAGATCAAATGTTGTATTACCTTGTTTTAGCTCTTCTCCCATTCTGAAACTCCACAAAGTCACTTTCAGGCACAGCATATATTTTTCTTGAGTTCTGTTTCCAGAACTGGGAACCTAAGAAGTCAGAAAACATTAACTTCACTTCTGTTTTTAAAAGGGGTCATTGACTTTTTGGGGGTATTTCACACGGTTCATTACGGTCTCCGAATAGGGTATGTAACATTGGTTGGGCTGTAAACAAACACGTGTTATTTATTTGAATGAAACACAGTCAGGGACATGAAATAACGTTAGCCACATTGCCAATAAACTAAACCATCACATCTACCGATAATAGAAACAGGGAGGATACGTTAGCAACAACATAATACTACAGCTTGCGGTTGTAATGAACAAAGGGTCAGAACAGCGCCTTTCCAGCTACATCTTCTTAGCAAATCCTGCTTTACATACCTACCGGTTTTTAATTATGAGATTTGCATATGAAAGAAGTGTCAATGGACTTTAAGGGTTCATTGTATGTACATTTTACCCACTGAACTGTCGTTAATCAACTGTGACAAGGTTAATTTGTTTTTTGCAATCAATGACTCCTTTAAAAAACATTAAGGTTTATTAGAAACCACAAATGAGAAGCAAGTTTCTGATCATACAACTTACTTCTTGTGCCCTCAGAGTCCATTATTTCGTTTCCTTGGGTGTCCGTCAAGGTAATAGGCTCATCAGAGCCCACGGCATCTTGAACTTTGGCTGAAATTCGTTCAACGCAGGCCTCAGCTTCCAAAAAGCGCACAACTACTGTCCTGGAAGGACTGAGTTTCTCATTAACAATTTCTGCCAGATGGATTGACCTGGGGATAAATCAGACCGTCTTAAAATCACACCTATGGGCCTAAAATGATATTTATATATTATAGGACGAGATTTTAGCAGCAGAGATCAGTTACATATTTAACAAGTAACCTTTGGAATGATCTTCTCTGGAACAAGCTAGCTCCACTAGCTCGTGGAGTTCCAGCTCGTGGTGGTGGTGGTGGTGTTTCAGTGGAAAAACCAGACGCAGAAAAAGATGTGGCAGAAGCAGAAGCCAGTGAGGGTCGGCGCATGAATCCAAAAGCAGGAGCACCAGCAGCGGGTGGAAGGTGCTCTGCATCGCCGTGGACCTCATAATGACTGCGATTAGTTAGATTAATTATTGAAAAATGGCCTGCTGGCTCTGGAAATATTGCCGTGTTGGAGTCGTCTGTGATATAAAGACTGCTGCAACTGACCTGTTTAATAGAATTAAATGAAAAATACCATAGAGGATTAAAAAAAAATGTAATTAAACAGTACAAATACTATGCTAATCCCGTGTTTCCATAACAAATATACATCACAGGTCAACATACTTAAAACAATTCATATATATATTAGGGCTGTGAAATGATTAACAAAAAAAGTCTGGATTAATCTGTGGATTAATCATGATTTATCACATATTACCGATTTTCTCTGTAGGCCTATATTAATCATGACAAAAGACGGATATATACATTTAACATGTTTTCTTTTTTCATTAATGAAAAACTAAAACAATGGTGCTGCGACTCAGCAGTTCTTTAATAATAATTATACCGGTAATAATAATTAATTTTATTTGTAACGCACTCCTCAGAAGTTTGTTCAGAAGAATCTCAGAGCGCCAAGTCTTTAGCAGTTCTCTTTGCTTTTCCATATGGAACATTAATATATCATCATCCCAAAAAGAATTCGGGCTTTTTAGCTATTGTTTGGTTGAATTCAAATGTTTCTTATCTTTTCAAATCAAACAGAAATGATTTGGGCTTCTTAGCCATTGTTTTAGTGGATGGTTGAAAATTTATCTTTATTGTCAAACAACCATTGACCACACCATGACACAATCTAGTCTTCCTTTCGCCAGCTGGTGTGGCAAACTACCTTGTTCACATTCCCTGACAGTAAAGCTGACGGCTTCTTTAGCACCATGTGTCCTGTGACTGACAAGTGACAACAACGTCTTTCACACGGCATCGTGGATGAAGGAGTGGCTAGATATTTGCGAGCCCTGGCAGTTAGATATTTAGCGAACTGTGCTAACTAATCAATCTAGTTGAGAGAACATCCCTAAACAGTTATGTCATGTCAACTAGTATTATTACCACTACTAGTACATCACTAGTCTCTCCAACAAATGAGTTAATGTTAAAATCAAAATGTTAATGTTACCGTTTGTAAAATTGCATGTGGGAAGTCAAAAAACTATTTTGCGCTCAAAAAATAGCCGCGGCTATGCTAACATTAACTCATTCTACCTGTCGTAGAATGACATGCCACCAAGCTAAGGCGCTGTGAACTGTGTGAGCATTTTTTTTGCAATGGATAAAAGTGTCAATTATAAGTTGAAAAGTAACATCACCTGAAAAATCCTGCAAATTTTGTCTGCCGACATGTCCTCTTGCTTCATAGTCAGCCGTTTGGGTCCGCGAAACAATATGAAGCTCTCCATTTCCATTCCATGCTTCGGTTAAGCTTGTGAGAGCAACTTCCGGGTCACAACACAAAATCTTCGCAAAATTGAGAAAGAAGATTTCCACGCAGTATTTCAATTCCCCATGTCCATGTTTAAGCACATCAAAGAAAATCAGATAACTGGTCGTTTTACCGTTTTCCGTTTTCTATTATCAAAACAAAATTCGGAAAATGGGTCATTTTCGGATTTTTGTTTTCCTATCTCTACATGGTAATCGGGAAACAGCTTGTTTCCCGATTTTGGTTTTCTCATTTCAAAACGAAAATCCATTGGCCGCAAAGTACACAGACCTTGAGGCTAATTCAAGCCAGGTTAACGTTGTCGTATGTTACGCACGTTCACGGGATATGAAGCCAGACCAGAACCGTGAATGTCGAATCATCGAGAAAATGGCAGAAAAGACCAGAGCAAAAATTATTGATGGAACTGTACGAGGAGTACAAACCCATCATAACCAAAAAAGGGAACACTGTAGTGATAAATAAAAATCGCGAGGCTGCTTGGGCAAGAATTGCCGAGCGATTAAATACGGAAGTACCGTTAAGAGTAACATGTTCTAACATAACACTGACCACAACATCTCAAACGTGAGATAACACGCCGGCTTTGCACGCAGCCCGTTTCATGGTTCGTTTCCCGACTATGGAACATTGTGAAACATCTTTCTTTGGCCGGAACTCTCTCTCTTTCTCTCTTTCTCTCTTTTTCTCTCTCTTTTTTTTTTAGATAGGCCTAGTAAATGCATCTACATTGACCAACTCATTTATCTCAACAATTCAATGAATACATTCAATGAACCTATTAATGAACTCACCTGAAAGGTTTTTATGTGGCTGAAAATTGCATGCAGCAATGCCTTTGTCATTGGGATTTATAACATGCTATTAATAATAACATATTTATGCCTATCGTGTTTTTGCAAGTTATATTTGGGTTCTGGGGAAATTGTATGACATATTTATCATAGTTAAGGTAAAATGTTGGTCTAATTCTCTGATCTAAACACAATTATACAGGCAAAAAAAACAACAACAAAAAACACACATGAGATGTCCTCACCAGGACGTGAACCTGGGATGCCCACATTAGAGGGCAGGTGCATCACCACTCACCCAACTGGGGGCTTTAGATACTCATATGGCCAGTCGGTCTAAAACAAAATAAATGATTTATTCATATTTTTTTAATTGCAAGCATGTATTTTTAGACGCTTGATGAAAATATAGTCTGTTTGTACTTCATATATGTAATTTTGGTCTTTCACGTGACGAAATCACGAGGACTAGGCTTGGCGGAACCTTCTGCTGGTACAGTTGTTTCCGACAGACGGACTTCTCTGAAACCCCCGCTAAAGTAAGCCTGATGGTTAGCCTGCCCCGGAGCAGGCTAGTTTGGTCGGATAAATTCCCATGGTTACTTAGCGGAGAGTGCCTCAAGTCACGTTTATGGAACGCAACTCTGGCTAAAGGTAGCGAGGCTTATCGAAATTAGCCCAGCTTTGCGCTTAGCTAGTTTGATGGAATACCCCTCAGGTGGGCCATGACCTAAAAAACATGAAACAGGATGCTTCAAATTCTTCTTAGTTCCCACACTTCTTTATGTAGACTACAAAAGAGAAAACACTGGCTGTTGTGAGTATAACAAATACGTCTTGCAAAGTACTTTATAGTAAATTAAAAAGACACAAGTGGTTTTCTGGTGTTACACTCAACCGACTGGGAAATATGCGTGGTCACATGATGTTTTTCTCCATCACGATGCAACTCCAAAGCATGTGAAAAGCCTTGACCAAAACAAACATTAAAACCTTCTTTTTATTTCAATATTAAACATGTTACATTTGACATTTCACAGCCAACAAAGAACTGAATTGACCCTTTTTTAGCTGGTACAGTAACTTGTTCAACATTCTAGCACTGAGAAGCAAGGAAAACCAGATAATTTGGTCAACTTAAAGTTTGCACATAATAGAAAAACAGTGGCATGAAATAGAAATGAATACATATCTGCATTAAAAAGTAAGAAACAGAGACAAATATGCTTTAACAAAACAAAACCTTAAAATATTTTAAGGTACGCCCTACAGTGAAATGAATGAAGGACACAGAGGTCATTTTGGTAAATTAGACTGTACATAAACATTTTCTGGTAAAAATAGTTACACGATAGTATAAATACAGAATGCATTTTCACATTTGTAAACACCAAATACTTAACATCATAAATGGCTCAAATTCCCATCAAGCTGATTTGCTACTAAATGAGGTTCAGTTTTTGTTATCCCACCCAGTCTTAGAGTTTAGAGGAGGCTGGGGGGAGGAGAAAAGGGCCGTGTAAGACGGAAGTTCTTGTATCTCTTGAAACGGAGGAGCTGTGGGGGCTTGAGGCGGCACTGAAGACATGTCTGTTGTTGGATCGGCCTGTTGTTGCCACTGATTTCTAAATGCACTTGGCGTGTCTGCATGTTGAGTATGATCCAGTGCCGGGCACGCATAGGCACCTGAAGCTGCCGGTACAGGATTGGGTCCAACAGGGAAGGCGGGAGGAGGGAAGTCGCTGTAACTCGGGGCCCCGACGGTTCCGGCTGGATAAGGCCCCACAGCCTCACCAGGGTGAAGGGGAGCAAAGCCAGGAGGAACTACGACTAGTGGAAACATCACCTCTGGGTCATAGGCAAAACTGATGTCCAAATACACCTGAGAAACACAGACACATGAAGGCATAAGGGTCATTACATGTCATTTAATCAAATTTCTGAAAATCTTCCCACCTGACCATCTTAGAATGTCCTGAAAAAAATTGAGTACAAAGACACACTTGTTAATAGGACAAATCCAAAATATTAGGTCTCTACTGTCAACAGTTTTCTCATGAAACATCATTGAATGAAGGGTAGTTTAGACGGTTTTTGGCATCATGCTCTGAAAAGCCATATTTAAACAGCAATATCTGGAAAACTATCTCACCTGTGGCCTTCAAAATTTCTACAGTGTATATCTGTTACTAAAAGCCTCCAGACATGAAATATCAGGGGTGTAGCTTAATGATAACCTAGTATGGTAGGCCCTTAAAATGAGGCTTGTTGAAATAAAGTAGTACATTTGAAGAGTGGCTGAGCTCCCATTTTTACAGATAAAAGACTTCTATCACTTTTGCCTCTATCTCTGGGATTATCTTAAACATTCTACAAAATATGGTCTCTCTTAGATTATTAGTTTCACAGATATTAAGGCTCAAAAATGGAAGTTAACACATCTTTGCCCAACTTCAGAGTCATATTCCAAAAAACTGACAAAACGTATCAGGTCCAAACTTACTTTTTTTGAAAGATCATATTCTTGTTAAAATCATATTAAAAAATCAGGAGGGTGTTTTGCCTCATTTTGTCGCAGTGATTTTTTAAAATCCTGATATTGGTGGGGATTTTGGTACTGCATGTCCTAATAGCCTACCAGAAATTATCACAGGAGGGCAATTCAATTGTGTTTTTTACCATTTACCAAAGACTTACATGTGCCTAAATGCTACTGATAAATTTAGCCTTACGAAAACATTAAAATTTAGCACAGTTGTAGTTACAGAGGCAATAAGTCCTTGAATGTGAGTTAAACATGCTGAAAGCAGCTTTTAATGTCTTATGAACAAATATAGCATAATATTGAAGACTGTACATTTTGTCATACTTTAAGTATATAAATTACACAACTAAATCAAATAATAATCTTAATTTGATCATAAAGATTTTACAGTAGAAAAGTCTCGACAGTTTGATATTGAATAACAGTTTGTCTCTATGCTCACTATGAGACAATATGTGAGTTATGATCAGAAATGGTGGATAGGAAGTATCAGAGATGTTTCAGATGAAGATGTACTGGTTCAGTTCATGCACCCACATGGCCCTGCCAAGAGTTTCTACTGGCCAAGAAGAGAAGATGTGCAATGTCCCACTGCAGCATAGAATTGCAAGATTTGACGTTCCCTCTACAGAAACTGGGCGCATGTATGCCATCAAAAAAGATGAGCACAACAGAGCAGAGATGTACATTAGACAATTTCTAAACTGACTGCCAAATTAATGAATGTGACAGAGGAATTGGATCTAAAAGATGAAAAATGTGTGATCCCTCATAGTGAGCATAGAGACAAACTGTTATTCAATATCAAACTTTGGAGACTTTTGTACTGTAATGTAAAATCTTTATGCTCAAATTAAGATTATTATTTGATTTGGTTGTGGTATTTATATACTTTAAGTATGACAAAATGTACAGTCTTCAATATTATGCTATTTTTGTTCATGGTTTAAGACATTAAAAGCTGCTTTCACCATGTTTAACTCACATTCAAGGACGTATTGCCTCTGTAACTACAACTGTGCTACATTTTAATGTTTTTGTAAGGCTAAATTTATCAGTAGCATTTAGGCACATGTAAGTCTTTGGTAAATGGTAAAAAACACATTTGAATTGCCCTCCTGTGATGTTTACTGGTAGGCTATTAGGACATGCAGTACCAAAACCAGCCACAAAAACCCCACCAATATCAGGATTTTAAAAAATCACTGCGACAAAATGAGGCAAAACACCCTCCTGATTTTTTTATATGATTTTAACAAGAATATGATCTTTCAAAAAAAGTAAGTTTGGACCTGATACGTGTTGTCAGTTTTTTGGAATATGACTCTGAAGTTGGGCAAAGATGTGTTAACTTCCATTTTTGAGCCTTAATATCTGTGAAACTAATAATCTAAGAGAGACCATATTTTGTAGAATGTGTAAGCTAATTCCAGAGATAGAGGCAGAAGTGATAGAAGTCTTTTATCTGTAAAAATGGGAGCTCAGCCACTCTTCAAATGTACTACTTTATTTCAACAAGCCTCATTTTAAGTACCTACCATACTAGGTTATCATTAAGCTACACCCCTGATATTTCATGTCTGGAGGCTATTAGTAACATATATACACTGTAGAAATTTTGAAGGCCACAGGTGAGATAGTTTTCCAGATAATGCCGTTTAAAAATGGCTTTTCAGAGTATGATGCCAAAAACCGTCTACCCTTCATTCAATGACGTTTCATGAGAAAACTGTTGACAGTAGAGACCTAATATTTTGGATTTGTCCTATTAACAAGTGTGTCTTTGTACTTACATTTTTTCAGGACATTCTAAGATGGTCAGGTGGGAGGCATTTGATGAAATGACACGGAATGACCCATAAGATTTATCACCATGTATGGAACTACAGTAATTAAACTTGATCATGCTGTCTGATAAACATGATTACAGTCTGTTATCATCCTGGAAATGTTTATACAGCATTTTATACGTCAACTCTATAAGCTGTTGTGCGGTTTAAATGTTTTATATTAAAATGATTTTGGAAGCAAGAGAGTCAACTGCGCAACAATGACTGAACTTCCAATATGTGCAAACCAAAGCAATGATTTAAGTGCGGTGTTGCCATAACATGGCTTTTACATAATGACGTACCTTGACATAATAGTCAACTGAGAGGATGTCACAATTGTGGATGGTGAAATTGGCATCTGCAGGAATCTTCATTTGGCAAGAGACCGTTTGCTCCGAGGTCAGAGAGATAGGATTCCCAATCATTTTGCACAGACTTTGGTCAACGGTTTTGGTGGAGCCACTGGCGCTGTACACTGTTAGCTGCTGAAAACTGAACTTGGGCCTCACTTTTTTTGAAGAGGAGTTGTTGATTTTGGCAACAACAGACAAAGTGTCACCTATCAAAAACAAAGCAGGTTGTTTTTTTATAGAAGGATGTCAACACAATAAAAAAATATATACATTCCATGTACTGTATGTAGTAAGCTGGAGTGACTTTACCTGGAGAGCAAACGCATGTGTTAATGGTAGCAGTCATTTGGACCTGTTTCTTGGAGAAAACGCCCAGCTCTTTATCCACTGATCCAGACTGGGGTTCACACTAGAACAAATCATACAAACAGACATTATTTCCTATCAATGCAGCTACTCATATGACTGAAATCCAAAGTTCAGGATAAAATATGGCCATCCTGCTGTTAACCTTTGGATTAAGCCATCATTGACAGTTGTCACCATAAAAAGGGACTCTTTAACATCCCTCCCTTAAGAGGGTGTTGAGCAATAGTGTACTCTCTGATTCTCTCACAGGTCTCCTATCAATACATTTCACTCACGGCATCTACTTTTAAGGAAGCCACTCCACTTCCTCTTTATCCAAACATCCCCTTTTGTGGTCTCTGTTTGTTCAACATTTAACATATTGTACACTTTCTCAGATTATGGTTGTACCTGCTCCGTGCCACCGATCATATTATCCTGTTGGGTTCAAATTTTCTGCCAGACCTCATCATGACACATTCTGTATACAACTGTTTCCACACTTAACTCTTCCCTCAACCCCTCTATTCCAATCATTCAGTTTTAGTCCTCTTTAGTCACAGTAATTGTTCTCTTAAATATTTTCCTCATCCAAATATTAAATTTAATATAGAAAGTTTATATCAAATCCATAACATGTATAATTGCAGTCTCCCACTTACCATTACTTGGGGGCTGGGGTGTGATTTATAAACAAATTTGAACTCTTTTTGTTGCAGAGAAGACATCCGCCAGCTCCTGGACAGCTTGGCTTCAAGCATGTAGACAATGTTTCCGTCAACCCCCTTGAAGGATGACGGCATGTCCCTGTAAGACAGAGCGGGCCCCCAAATACAGTAATGTGTAAAAGCAAACATGACAAAATATAGGCCTAAGATGCTAGAAATGCCCGCTTACCCCTGTGGGATTTGAAACTCAAACTTAAAGTGATGGATTCCTTGGGACAGCACAGTGCCTGCAGAAGAAGTGAGAATGATCATCTTGTTTTTACCTGACAGCGTCTTTTATTTTCTCAGCAAGGACATTATAAACCATAATATATAGTGTACAGGTAGATCAGATTCCGTTAAGATGCATATTAGGTTGTCAACACTGGAAACTATTACCCAATTTTGATTTAATTTGGCACATAAACCTTTATATAATGAGTTACATTTACATTTGCATGTAATCAAAGAAAGCAGAAAAATACTGTATAAATATTATAGTAATATTACTGTAATTAGAAATAAATGAAATTTCCTATGATTGGCATCATTCTTAAAATAAAAGTTGGATTTTTGTATAAAATTAAACATTATTATAATAATAAATGATTATCTATTGTAACAATGTTAAGTTATTTTCCATAAAATTAGGATTTCTTTAACAATATACCGTTGGCATCTTCTGCAACCAAGATCGCCTTGAGTTTGAAGTATCTCCTTTTCGCGCTGTACGTTCTGCGGTTATCCCCGCTGCCCTCCGACCAGCGCACGCTCGCGTCGCCTTTGGCTTTCACGGTCAGGTACTTCACTTTGGTGTCTTTTGTCAAACTGAAAGTGACTGCGCCTGCGATGGTGTCTCCTTCAGAGAAAGTTTCCCCCTCGTTGAGAGCTTCATAAACCAGATTGAAGTCCTTTATCGGAGACATGTTGGACGTCCGTCCCACCTGGCTCCGCAGGGACAGCTGACTGACTGCGCTCCTGGGGACTTTCTACCGGCTCTTACAGCCGGATGTCAGTGGCTCCGCCCGCAGATTGCGGTCACAACAAAACCTCCGGTATTGCTCCAGGCAGTTAAACCATTTACCACAGCGTTTTAAGCAATGCAGATATCACAACGTCATTACAAAATCTGATTTACGCAATTCAACCTTATTAAATGTATAAATACTACTCACAATGCGTTACTTGTTAGGGTATTTTACTGATATGAGTTATTATTATTGTTATTATTATTATTTCAAATGACCAGTAAAGTGAAAATGAAAGCAAAAGATCAGGTGGGTCATGACCTAAAAAACATGAAACAGGATGCTTCAAATTCTTCTTTTTTTCCAACACTTCTTTATTTAGACTACAAAAGAGAAAACACTGGCTGTTGTGAGTATAACAAATACGTCTTGCAAAGTACTTTATAGTAAATTAAAAAGACACAAGTGGTTTTCTGGTGTTACACTCAACCGACTGGGAAATATGCGTGGTCACATGATGTTTTTCTCCATCACGATGCAACTCCAAAGCATGTGAAAAGCCTTGATCAAAACAAACATTAAAACCTTCTTTTTATTTCAATATTAAACATGTTACCTTTGACATTTCACAGCCAACAAAGAACTGAATTTACCTTTTTTTAAGCTGGTACAGTAACTTGTTCAACATTCTAGCACTGAGAAGCCCGGAAAACCAGATCATTTGGTCAACTTAAACTTTGCATATAATAGAAAAACAGTGGCATGAAATAGAAATGAATACATATCTGCATTAAAAAGTAAGAAACAGAGACAAATATGCTTTAACAAAACAAAACCTTAAAATATTCTGCCCTACAGTGAAATGAATGAAGGACACAGAGGTCATTTTGGTAAATGAGACTGTACATAAAACATTTTCTGGTTAAAATAGTTTCACGGTAGTATAAATACAGACTGCATTTTCACATTTGAAATACTTAACACCACATAAATGGCTCAAATTCCCATCAAGCTGATTTGCTACTAAATGAAGTTCAGTTTTTGTTATCCCACCCAGTCTTAACGACTCTACATAGCATGGCCCACTAACACCCCCCCCCCCAAAAAAAAACAAAAAACAAAAAAACACGTGCCTATGGCACTCTGATCGTAGCACTGTTGCTCTTGAAGTACTACTTTACTCAGATGAGGACCTAACACTTGTTCTATTTTAGCTCTTACTATATCGGCAATGATACGTTGTGGTTTCTTTGTTTCCTTCTTTTGACAAATGTACTTATTATAAGTCGCTTTGGACAAAAGCGTCTGCTAAATGACCTAAATGTAAATGTTAACGAGAGTTTGGAGGAGGCTGCGGAGCGGAGAAAAGGGCCGTTTACGACGGAAGTTCTTGTATCTCTTTAAACGGAGGAGCTGTGGGGGCTTGAGGCGGCACTGAAGACATGTCTGCTGTTGGATCGGCCTGTTGTGGCCACTGATTGGTAAATGCACCTGACGTGTCTGGATGTTGAGTATGATCTAGTGCCAGGCCCCGACGGCTCCGGCTGGATAAGGCGCCACAGCCTCACCAGGGTGAAGGGGAGCAAAGCCAGGAGCAACTATGAGTAGTGGAAACACCACCTCTGGGTCAAAGGCAAAACTGATGTCCAAATACACCTGAGAAACACACAAAAGACACATGAAGGCATAAGATTTATCACCATGTATGGAACTACAGTAATTAGACTTGATCATGCCGTCTGATAAACATGATTACAGTCTGTTATCGTCCTGGAAATATTTATACAGCATTTTATTTCAACTCTATAAGCTGTTGTGCGGTTTATATGTTTTATATTAAAATGATTGTTGAAGCAAGAGAGTTGTCAAGAATCAACTGCAACAATGACTGAACTTCCAATATGTGAAAACCAAAGCAATGATTTAAGTGCGGTGTTGCCGTAACGTGGCTTTTACATAATGACGTACCTTGAGGATATAGTCAACTGAGAGGATGTCACAATTGTAGATGGTGAAATTGGCATCTGCAGGAATCTTAATTTCGCAGGAGACCGTTTGCTCTGACAGAGAGATATGATTCCCAACCATTTTGCACAGAATATGGACATACTCTTTGGCGGCGTCACCGACGCTGTACACTGTTCGCTGCTGTAAAATGTACTTGGGCCTCACTTTTTTTGAAGAGGGGTTGTTGATTTTGGCAACAACAGACAAAGTGTCACCTATCAGAAACAAAGCATAGGTTGTTTTTTTATAGAAGGATGTCAGCACAATAAAAAAATATATTATACATTCCACGTACTGTATGTAAATATGTAGTAAGCTGGAGTGACTTTACCTGGAGAGCAAACGCATGTGTTAATGGTAACAGTCATTTGGACCTGTTTCTTGAAGACAAGGCCCAGCTCTTTATGCACTGATTTAGACTGGGGTTCACACTAGAACAAATCATACAAACAGGCATTATTTCACATCAATGCAGCTACTCATATGACTGAAATCCAAAGTTCAGGATAAAATATGGCCATCCTGCTGTTAACCTTTGGATTAAGCCATCATTGACAGTTGTCACCATAAAAAGGAACTCTTTAACATCCCTCCCTTAAGAGGGTGTTGAGCAATAGTGTACTCTCTGATTCTCTCACAGGTTGTACTATCCTATCAATCAATTTCATACACTCCTCACGGCATCTACTTTTAAGGAAGCCACTCCACTTCCTCTTTATACAAACCCCCTTTGTGGTCTCTGTTTGTTCAACATTTAACATATTGTACACTTTCTCAGATTATGGTTGTACCTGCTCCCTGCCACCGATTATATTATCCTGTTGGGTTCAAATTTTCTGCCAGACCTCATCATGACACATTCTGTATACAACTGTTTCCACACTTAACTCTTCCCTCAACCCCTCTATTTCAGTCGTTCAGTTTTAGTCATCTTTAGTCGCAGTAATTGTTAAATTTACATTAACATTTAGGTCATTTAGC